>NC_134899.1:33361620-33376620 GCF_041734735.1 Babylonia areolata | reverse complement strand
GTAACGCGTCCGTCTAGGAAGCGAGAGAATCTGAGCGCGCTGGTTCGAATCACAGCTCAGCCGCCGATATTTTCTCCCCCTCCAATAGACCTTGAGTGCTGGTCTGGACGCTACTCATTCTGGTGAGACGATAAACCGAGGTCCCGTGTGCAGCATGCACTTAACGCACATAATAGAACCCACGGCAACAAAAGGGTTGTCCCTGGCAAAATTTTGTATAAAAATCCACTTCGATAGGAAAAACAAATATAACCGCACGCAGGAAAAAATACAAACAAGAGAGGCAAGGCCTTCAAGACTCACTTGTGATACACTTTAAAAAAAATCTAATCGTTGAAATGTGTTCTGTATTTGTTATTATAAAGCTTCGCGTTTAAAAAGAAAAAAAGAAGAAAAAAAAAGTCCTAACCAGATTCGAACCCCGCGTGTTCGGTTGAGAAGAAACTGCCTTATGCATTACACTATCGTGGCTCCTTAACTGACGTTCTAAAATTTAACATTTGAACATACTTTTTTAAAGGGCGATAAATCAATTGGGGTATTCGCAGTGAGAATGCTGTTTAAATCATATTATTCTGGTGTATCTTGGGCATTCAAAAAATCTTTAAGGACAATAAAAATTCTTTTTAATGGCTATCGCCGCAATCACACTGCAACATTTAGTCGTTTTCACTAGATCTAGATAGATGTACAAGTTTAGTACACCCGCCGGGAATGTAGTACGACACGGTCGATTCAATTTTTTTTTAATGTTCATTCTAGTTTTATAGTTTTAAAGTTGATATGAAAATTTAGTATTTTGTTTAACTAATAACATGTAGAACCAAGTACAAGTACTTCTAAACGTCGTAAGAAGTGAAAAGGACTTCATTTTGAGAAAAGTCAAGACTGGAAATTTTTTCGTTTCATCGTGATCAGTTCAAGAGTATTAACTCGCATGGTTTACAATTTTTAACTGTGAATTCCGACTGATTCTGTGGATATTTTTATGGCAGTTTGGGGCATAATCCAGTAAGTGATGAGGCGTTCGCAAATCTTTCTCTGAATAAATATTTAACGGTCACCTTCTCCAACTTTCCATCACATGTTATCGTGTATTGTCGATTGAATATAGGATTGAACGGGCAGGTCAACAACTTGAAACAAAATGGCGTCGTTCACGTTCGCGAAGAATATGAGCACGCGTATTGAATGTGTATAAATATGTGTACGCAACTGATTTTTGCCCATGACCTTCAGGGCTCAGCCAACAGATCTGTAAAGTCCACTCGTCGTATTGATTTTACTATTTTCCGAAAAAGACCACTTGGGCGAATGAACATAGTGAAAGTCATGTACACTGAGAGTAATACACACAAGCTTTTTATGTATCGAGTATAATTTCAAAATGTAATGTTTAAGATGAGAAAGATCAGTTTAAAGCAAATTAAGTTCCCTAGCATTAATTACAAAGTAATTTCACTTTTTTACCAGCTGCACCAAAACGTTTGCAAAATAAATAAAACTTCCATGCTTAGCAAAAGAAGTTCCTGTTTGAACAAAAAATGATAATAATGACTGCTCTTGTCGTTGTGTCAGAATATCAGATCAAAGTGCGAAGTTTAGAGAATACAAAAAATATAAATATAACAGTAAATACAGTTTGCATATAATTAGGCTTCGTTTTTTTGTTTGTTTTTTGTTGTTGTTTTTTTGTGCCCATCCCAGAGGTGCAATATTGTTTTAAACAAGATGACTGGAAAGAACTGAATTTTTCCCATTTTTATGCCTAATTTGGTGTCAACTGACAAAGTATTTGCAGAGAAAATGTCAATGTTATAGTTTACCACGGACACACACACACACACACACACACACACACACACACACACACACACACACACACACACACACACACACACACAGACAACCGAACACCGGGTTAAAACATAGACTGACTTTGTTTACAAAAGTGAGTCAAAAATGGGTAGCGCTGCAGTGTAGCGACGCGCTCTCCTTGTGGAGAGCAGCCCGAATTTCAAACAGAGAAATCTGTTGTGATAAAAAGAAATACAAATACAAATTTATTCGTGTCGCGTATATTCCTATCTATGCCATCGTCTCTCCTCATTTCATCCTTTTATATCCATTCTTCTCATATCGCATCATTCCCTGTGTATTCAGCTCCTGTCTTCATTATTCTATACTCTCATGTTCCTGCTTATTCAACCACCTCCTCTCTGTCAGTTGCAACTTCAGTTTCAAGGTGTGAAAGCATGCAGACTGATCCATATACGCGACAATTTCTTCTATCGTTGTTCGTCTTCTTCCTAAATGTAAAGAGTCACCGGAGCACCTCCACACCACATCTGCTTATAAGAAAACAACAAAAAACCCGAGCTCCTCTCCAAGTTTGTTTAATCTTCAAAAATCCCACCTTCTGCTCTCCCCACCCGCCCCGCCTCTCCCCACCCTTATATCTCACCCGGGTTGTGTCCCAATGGACGCAGTGAAGGACAGGAGGTTCCAGGTTCCAGATGGGCTGTATAAATCCAGGATGGTGTCGTTTGGTGTCAATTCAATGTCATTATCAATCGTCACCAATGTGGAGAAGATGATGCTGCACTGCTGGGTGTCGAAAGGGTAGTAGGTGACGTCAATGTCACAGGAGGTCTTGAAGACGCCTGCGGGCTTCCAGATCAGTTGGCCAGTGTAGCCCACACTTGTCAGTCACGCAGTCAATGGGAGACAGGTTATTAGGTGTGTTTTTTTTCTTGTTTGTTTGTTGTTGCTCTTTTTCTTGTCCTTTCACCATTACATCATACATGCGTACATATCAACGAAACACTACAAACATGCATATCAGCATATGCAGTCCGATATACCTGTGTATATTTTAATGTAGATCTATACATACATACATACATGTATCAATATCTTGTTATATCCATCCGTCCATCCATCCATTCATGGATGTACTACAAACTTGTATACGTAATTATGTGTGCTGTGAAGAAATATATCTAGACGTGTTGTGATCATTAATACATAAGAATAAGACTTTTAATTCTTCTCTCTCTCTCTCTCTTCCCTATCTTTCTTTTGTAGAAGATAATAACTTACTGTCAGCTCAAAAGGAGCCATAAATGAGGCACATCACTTTGTGACATATACAGTTTTCAATGTTTATGTTTGTAAAAATATAATCATACAGAGATGAAACAACATTCTTTGTTCCTTGGCCAAGAGAATAAAGGTTTGTAAACATTCCAGACTATATTTCGACTGCTGCATTGTGCTCTCAAGCCTATATCTTATTCTTAGAAGTCTTTATTATTATTATTATTATTTTTTTTAATCATTTTATTAGTATTACTATTATTATTACTACTACCTTTTTCTATATTATAATTATTATTCATTTATTTATTTATTTATGTAAGCTTATCTATTATTTATTCCCCCGTTTTTTTGGGGGTTTTTTTGTTTTTTTTCTCAAGGCCTGACTAAGCGCGTTGGGTTACGCTGCTGGTCAGGCATCTGCTTGGCAGATGTGGTGTAGCGTATATGGTTTGTCCGAACGCAGTGACGCCTCCTTGAGCAACTGAAACTGAAACTCTAAAAAAACTGATATGTCTGAAAGATATCTTGCATTTACAGACGTATATTTTAGCAAGCATGATACTGAAATCAAAGATGTTATCCAGACTATTAGGGATTTGTTTTTAATTGTATTACTGCAGTGTCTTCTTTGTTGTCTCAGTGACGTCACCCTGAACCATTTTCTTTCTGTTTGTTCTGTCAGAGTCCTAGAGCTTGCAGTTCGCAAAGAGTTTTTTTTTTTTCGGGGATGAGTGGTCGGGGGGCGAGAGATTTTTGCTGCCCTGTCATAGTATCAGTTCAATGGCATTTTCCATATACTACTCATCAAAAGCACTCATTACACAGTGACACACCATGAGGCCACACACCAACATTTGATGTTAGGGGAACCATGAGGCTACACACCAGCATTAGATGTTAGGGCACCATGAGGCCACACACCAGCATTTGATGTCAGGCCACCATGAGGCCACACACCAGCATTTGATGTTAGGGGAACCATGAGGCTACACACCAGAATCAGATGTCAGGGCACTATGAGGCCACACACCAACATTTGATGTTAGGGCACCATGAGGCCACACACCAACATTTGATGCTAGGGCACCATGAGGCCACACACCAACATTTGATGTTAGGGCACCATGAGGCCACACACCAGCATTTGATGTTAGGGCACCATGAGGCCACACACCAGCATTTGATGCTAGGGCACCATGAGGCCACACACCAACATTTGATGTTAGGGCACCATGACGCCACACACCAGCATTTGATGTTAGGGGAACCATGAGGCTACACACCAGCATTGGATGTTAGGGCACCATGAGGCCACACACCAGCATTTGATGTTACGGGAACCATGAGGCTACACACCAGAATTAGATGTTAGGGCACTATGAGGCCACACACCAGCATTTGATGTTAGGGCACCATGAGGCCACACACCAGCATTTGATGTCAGGGCACCATGAGGTCACACACCAGCATTTGATGTTACGGGAACCATGAGGCTACACACCAGAATTAGATGTTAGGGCACTATGAGGCCACACACCAGCGGAGTCCCGGTGCATGACATGATTGGATTCTGGCCATCAAGACTGAGTTGACAGATGATGACAACCAGTGCGGCAGATTTTGCTGAATGTTATTTCCTTTCTTTTAGTAAATTCACTGCACAATATGTACAATCCAAAGGGGTTGCATGATCCCGAATATGCCACTAGAATCATCCTGCATTTACAAGAAATACTCACACGCACACACACATACACGCACGCACGCACACACACATACACATACACACACACACGCACACACATGCACGCACGCACACACACGCACACACACACATACACACACACACGCACGCACACACACACACACACACACACACACACACACACACACACACAAAGAGAGAGAGAGGGGGAGGGAGGGAGGGAACAAAGGACAGACAGATTCTATGACACACGTCGAGGCAGACAAAGTCAGACAGAACGACAGACAGACACAGAGGGAGTGGAGACATACATACAGACAGACAGACAGACAGACAATATACTTTACTTACTACAAGTAGTTACGGTCAAAGCCAAGCTCATTCATGGTCTCCATAGAGTTGAGAATGGTTATATCGGGTATCCAAAGTTTCTTCTGCGGGTAGGCGAAATAGGACGTGTCGTTGTGGGCACTGGGGCTCCAGGTTAAACGGGTGTCTTTCCAAGAGATTTCCAGGAAAGCCGAAAAAGTCAGGGACTGGTCGACCTCATCTAAGCTCTGGGCACATGAAGAGAGAGAGAGAGAGAGAGAGAGAGAGAGAGAGAGAGAGAGAGAGAGAGAGAGAGGAGGGGGGGGGGGGGAGAACGACTGACCGACCGAACAAACGAATTTTTTATTCAGCTAAGGCCAGAGCCCCTTACTGAAGGGGGATACAATATATGATGAGACAATGACATGACACAGCAAATCGACAATTCAAATCAACCAACATCAGTGAACACAAATATTCAACATTCACGAGGTAACTGTACTTCTCTTCTCTTCAGTGCTTCGCGGATATATGGCTAGGTTATGCAGAGTACATTCGTGCCTTGAAGACATGGGTAAACTAGAGAGAACTCAAAACGTTTTTATTCAAGGATTAAGATTTTAGGCATTGCCTATTCTTCCAATCTGGCCTTGCTAATCTACATCTATTACAAATAGCACACACATAAATGAAAGGAAAAGGTTTTCATGCAGAAGGGTATACATAATGAAGAAAACACCCCCTCCCCCCACACACACACCCACATCCGTGCACACACATGCATACACACACTGACGCTCGCGCGCGAGCGCACACACATACATACACACACACGCGCACAAACACACTGACAGCACTCCCTCCCTCCCCCCACACACTAAGATTGACAGATGGATAGGACAGTGAGTCAGAGAGAGAGAGAGAGAGAGAGAGAGAGAGAGAGAGAGAGAGAGAGAGAGAGAGAGATGTCATCAATATAGAAGTTCCAGAAACATCCGGGTGTTCAAAAGGTACAGTATTGTTACTGTCTCTGAAATCTATGTGTGGCAAGTGCAGCATACTACAGTGACTACCACCATCACCAATATTACTTGAACACTTGTCACGATTATGATAGAACGAAATGAATAGATTATGCATGCATAAGAAATAGAACGAGAGAAAAAAAGAAACAAAAAAGAAAAAAGAAAAGAAAAAAAAGAGCAAAACAAAACACGATGAAATGAGAAAGCAAGGAAAGAACAACAACAACAGCAACAATGACTGATACAATAAATAAGACATAACTGACCCCTTTGTTACTGTCTACAGTAATTCAAAGATCAGAGTTATTTACTGTTGGAAGGGGTGAAGATGTTTATGCAGACTTGATTTGAAAATAGGAAGAGAACTGCCCGTTTGTATGTGCAGAGGAAGGGAGTTCCACAGGGATGCACCCGAAAATGCAAAACTAGTTTTAAACAAATCAATTCGGGAACGTGGCAAAATGTATTTGTTAGAGCCGTATCGGCATGAAGCTCGTGTGAGCAGGTGTTGGAGATATTGCGGTGCCAAGTTATTGTGTGTTTTGTACATGAGTAATGCTTTGTTGAATTCTAGCTGGTTTTGAAGTGGAAGGATATTTAATCTGGCTTGCTTTTCTAACGTTGACAGTGAGTGATCTGGTAGAATTAATCTGGCTGCTCTCTTGTGGAAAGAATTTAGTTTCTTAAGATGAACATCTGCAGCACAGCTCCAGACAACAGATTCATAGTTGACGTGAGAAAGACAGTGAGCATGGAAGAACATTTTGCGAGCTTCACTGTTTATGTAAGGTCTGAGCTGATTGAGTAAGAAGAGACTGCGTGCCAACCTTTTACAGACAGAATCAATGTGAGCTTGCCATTTCAGTTCTTCATCAATTATGACTCCCAAGACGCGGTGCTCGCGAACTTGATCTATGGAGGTATCATCAACAGAGAGAGAGAGAGAGAGAGAGAGAGAGAGAGAGAGAGAGAGAGAGAGAGAGAGAGAGAGAGGATTGTGTGTGGACAGATGCTATGTGATGTGATCTGATGCAAATTACTCAGCAATACAGGTCGATATATGTATGGTTGACACACACAAAAAGGAAGAACACGATGCGAAACAATAAAGCAATAAAGCACAACACACCAAAAGAACGATACGCAGCGATACGACATGTTACGATGAAATACGTGTGCTGATTGACGTCATGTGATAAAACATAATCTGGACAGCAAATTGTCATTTATTGTTGGGCATTCTGACAATGAATGTAGGAAACATCATGAAGGTATAATACAGCTTTTTCAGGACCGGCTACAAAATTGTCAAAGTGGTCTTCGAAACCAATCACCCTGTACAGCCATGCAGGGTTTAACATTCCACATGGAGAAGAACTGTGCACTTTTCGAGACCGCTTGTGGCGATTTAAGGCGATTGGTCTTGAAAATCTGTTCCAAAGGATAGCACAATAAATGGTTTACCTTTGACAGAACATTTAGAGGGAGGACATTATATGAAATAATATTATCATTATTATCAATATTATCATATAATAATAATAATTATTATTATCATAATTATTATGATGATGATGATGATGAGCATTTACGCCTAATCTTGAAAATAAGCCCTAGGCGTTTACAAATAGAACACATATGTAAATATCAAAAAAGGAAAAATTGAACACAAGATACCAAACATCAGTAAAAATTATTCACCCCCCACACCCACACACACCCACAATACACACAAGCATACGCGCATGCACACACACAAGTCATAACACACAATCGTAAATAGAACACAATCAAAAATACTACCAGCCAGTTCTGAAAATATCAAGACTCACTCAGTCACTAATAGTCATTTTAGTTCATGCTAGAAAGGGATGAGCTGTTGAGAATTAATCAGGATACCGTACAATACGGCATAATGAGACATGAGATTCACGCACAGGATAAGATGCAGATCGATGTGACCTGATAAGATGCATCACGGTATGAGATCATTGGAATTGACAGACTGCTACGTGATAGAACGAGACAGCTGCGAATTTAGAGGGATACCACGCAAATGGATAAGAGATGGTAGACTGGACACAATTTAGTGTAATATGATATAATGCCAGATAACGCAGTTGCGCTTCAAGTACAACAAATGGTATTTCTTTCAAAGGAGTCTGACTACGCATGCAAGTACAGTATGCAATATGTAACTGTACGGTATCATGCCATGCCACAATATAGCATATCATACCACATTCATACAATACCAACCCATACTATACCATACCAAACAGTACAATTATAAACCATCCCATACCATTTTGTACCATAACACACCATACCTACCTATTCCATCGTATATTTCTGTTCCATATATCAACATCACCATCATCATCATTATCATTATCGTTGTCGTCGTCATCGTCATCGTTGTCATCATCATCATTCATCATCATCATCATCAATCTTCTTCTTCTGCTTCTCCTCCTCCTCATCATCCTCATCATTATCATCATCAGTAGTAGTAGTAGTAGAAGGAAGAGGAGGAGCAGTAGGGTAGTGGTAGTTACTAATGACCCATGGAGCCCTTATCCTATCTAAGTGAATTGATGAGTGCTTTGAAATCAGCCAACGAAGCTAAACCTTGTAAGCAGTGAAAGTTGGAATGATATCTAAAACAAAATGATGTATTGACCAATGTGTTAGTTATTTTCTTTCTCTTTTTTTTTCCATATGATTACTGTCATGATCATTACATCGTCTCTTTTTCATTATTATTATTATCAATTTTTTTTTACTTCTTCCTTTTCGTCTTCTCCGCCACCACATTCCTGTGTCACCCTCTGCTTCCCATGTATTCCTCATCTGATCTGTTACGCTGCTGGTCAGGCATCTGCTTGGCAGATGTGGTGTAGCGTATATGGAATTGACCGAACGCAGTGACGCCTCCTTGAGCTACTGATATTGATCCAAATCGTCTATCCTCTCCTCCACCTCCTCTTCTTTCTTTTTCTTCTTTCCCTCCTGCTTCTCTTCTTTTTCTTCATCGTCTTCTTCTCATCCTCTTCCTCCCTCCCTCCTTCTCTTCCTCTCCTGTCTACAATTTTCTTCCTTCATCCATTTCTTTTTCTCTTCTTTCTCCTTCTCCCCATCTTCCTCCTTGTCTCCATTTTTCTGCACATCCACCCCCTCTTCCTCCTTTTCCCTTTTCTTCTTCTGACTTAATCTCATTGTCTTCCTAGTTTTCTTTCTCTTTTTTTTCAGATTTCTTCACCCTCATTTTCGGGATTTTTTTCCTTACCTGAACAGACACCAAAGACATTCCAATGGTGACGACCATAGGTTCAGCGCGATCCTCGAAGGGACTTAATTCTAGTTGATAGTCGTTAAAAAGGGAGCTGACTAAAGGCTTCAAATCGGAAAGTTTTGTCCCTTGCACATTATCGGTCTCTGACGCTATGCCCGCGCACAAGCACAGCAGAAGAGCTGTCCATCTGGCCATGGTGATTTGTCTGCAAATAATCCGTTCAACAGTTGAGTTATTGTTAATTCGAAAGGAGCTCTTCTCGAGGAAAGAATCTAAGACTACTGAACTGAATAATGATAAGAATACGGTTTGAAACATTCTTATGAATCGTTCACTTGCTCGCTTGCCAGTTTGCTCCTTTGTTTCTTTGTTAATTTGTTCGTTTGTTTTACATATCCTGCCGACTGGGCCACAAGCCAGTGCGGCATGTCATCCATTGGTCTAAAACTGGAAATTAAGACACACAAAAACGTTCTGGTGTTCTTTTGTAATGTACTTCAATCAAGATTAAAAGACAGTTCGTTTCACTCCCCCCCCCTCCCCCTCTCGCGTTTTCTTTCTCTGTCGCGTGCGCGCGCGCACACCCTTCAATTTAATGCTTATCTGCTTTTCATTATCTTAAACCCTCTAAAATCAAATCAACAAAGTAATAGATACCCCAATATAACATTATGAAGTAATCGAACAACTGCATTTTGTTAGAAACAAATTTAACAAATTGAAGGACAAATGATAAGACAAAAAGTACGATATTCCATCACACACACGTAATTTGCTAAACTATCTTCTCTTCTCAGATACAGCTGTACAAAAAGAAGAATCAATTTATCATAGGTAAGATAAACTTGCCATAGACATTCTGAAAGACAGATAAATAGACAGAGGACTAAAAATATTCCATATTTCTTTTTTTGAAAACAACAACATTTGCCTCTTTAATCTGTCGGTACTAATCTATTTAACCAAAAAGTCTGAAAAAGATAAGGGAAACGTTGAAAGGTATATAGAGACAGACATATAGATACAGAGAGAGAGGGGGAAACAGAGGCACATAAAAACGGAGACGGTCAGGAATGAAAGAATGAGGGGGAGGGACAAGACACACACAAAAAAAGGACAGACAGACAGAAAAACAGGTTGACAAACAGAGATTAGCTCAAAGAAAAAGACGTTAACCTTATCTTACAATCTCTACAAAACAAACGGTACTCTCATGTACATACCTGTCTCTCCGACGTGTTAGTAACGATGTCGACACCTATGGTTCTGGTCATACCTGATCAGCCAGTTCTGTTTTGTTGCAAAAGCTTTCCACCCCAAATGCCAAATCAGTCGTGACCAAATAGAACATGCACACGGTAGGGGCAAGAACAATAACGCAAGATACTCACCCAGTGAACAATTATTTTCTGGACGGCCTGTTTCCGCGCTTTGCTTCCGGCTGTTGTTTGTACAATCCTTTTGAAGTGAGGAATTGTTTTGATATGGGGAAGCTTTTACCCGCCACACGCAAGTGTGTGTGTGTGTGTGTGTGTGTGTGTGTGTGTGTGTGTTTTGGTAAACTGTTCACGTGATTTTAGAATAACAGTGTTTTTGTTAAGTGCAATAAAATCAAACTGATTTTTACACTGGACCACATGTTATGTAAAACATCATTCGATATACTTGCAATATTTTTTAAATTTTATTTAAAGGCTTATGATCAAGAATTGAAATAAATGGCTGAGAGACCCAATTTGCCTCTTGGTGTTTTTATGGATTTTTATCAGTCCATGTTGCTACCATTTTTGTTGTATGGTGGTGAAATCAAATCATGTTGCTACCATTTTTGTTGTATGGTCGTGAAATTTGGGGATGAGAAAATGCTGATCTTTCAGTTGAAAGATTTGAAACATTAGATAGAAGCACCAGAACTTCTGTGATACATGGAGAAACAGAAATTTATCCTATTTCAATATTAATTAAATTAGGAATGAAACACCCACACCAGAAAAATATTCTAGAAAATGTATAGTTTTTGGTATTTTTCTTCTTCTTCTGCGTTCACTCGTATGCACACGAGTGGGCTTTTACGTGTATGACCTTTTTACCCCGCCATGTAGGCAGCCATACTCCGTTTTCGGGGGTGTGCATGCTGGGTATGTTCTTGTTTCCATAACCCACCGAACGCTGACATGGATTACAGGATCTTTAACGTGCGTATTTGATCTTCTGCTTGCATATACACACGAAGGTGGTTCAGGCACTAGCAGGTCTGCACATATGTTGACCTGGGAGATCGTAAAAATCTCCACCCTTTACCCACCAGGCGCCGTCACCGTGATTCGAACCCGGGACCCTCAGATTGACAGTCCAACGCTTTAACCACTCGGCTATTGCGCCCGTTTAGTTTTTGGTATGAATTGCAGAATCAATGTATGTTTAACTACAATCGGGTTAACTTCATTAAAAGCAGTTCGGCTCACCAGGATTCGATTGTGTCTGAGAATCGCAATCACTTACAAATAGAAAAGGGGTATGCCAATGTGTCAGACAAGATTTGCGAGGTGTTTGTGCCTGAGTCGCTATGTATGGTTAGAATGTAGCAGTGATATATATATATATATATATTTTAATGAATAAGGAAAAAAGAAACATATTTGTTCACGAACCAGGCACTTATGTCATATTCTATTTCAATTTAAGTGCAGTGGTCACACATTACCAATGGGAGATGACAGGCATCGTAGCATTCCATTGCGCGTTTGCCGCAACTGTGATACTAGTGTAATTGGAGATGCGTATCATTTTGAAACGGTACGTCAAAAATCTAATGATCTTTGAAATCAGTTAAGTCCTAAAAAAATATCTAAAGCTCTGGTCTGTTTTCAATTTTTTTTTTTTTTTTTTTTTTGCAATTCATTCAAAACAAAGAGGAGAGAAGAAGGGGAAAACTATCAGATTTGACTGGTTATTTCCTTTCGATTTTTTTTTTCACTGAGTTCATGAGTTACAGTTATGCTGAGACGTTCTTTACTTAGTAGCTCGCCACAAGAATATGCTTGGTGGACTTAATGGGGTTTTTGTTTATTACATGTGAAATGCATGTTGGTGCTATCCTTTACGCAGTTGGCCTATTTTATATATGTTTCATATTGTGTCAATGGCAGGAGTCCATGCACGCTCAAGAACACATAAAGTTATTTAGTGTTCGTATCCCCATGCCCACGTCCATTTTTTAAATGAAAATATTTACAGTGAACGAAAGCTTTGTCTAAATCTCGTAATTCCAAGCCGTATCATACCAGTCATTCTTCTTGCGAATCAAACAGTTAGAACAAACAGTTTGACTACTGAAGGAATGATTGTAAAGAATGTATAACTTTCGAATAATACATTATAAAGCGCTCTTCGCCCTTCTGTCGAGATTTCCAAAAGTTACAACAAAACATGTGGACAAAGAGATTTCCAACCTACAAGTAAGCATTCATCGCAGGCATTACGATTACATCATAAACTTAATTCTCTCGCACACTAATGCCAAACGCACTGTTGCTGCTTTTGTTCATGTTGACTTTAAGTCTAAGCGAACACATAGTCACTTATTTACTTGAATCTGCAGTCCAGCAACTGTTTCTATAATCAATACTTCATCACTAACTAAAAAAAAAGGATATATATCTGCACGCGCGCGCGCGCACGCTCGCACACACACTCACACACACACGCGTGCACGCACGCACACACACACGCTACGCACGCAACACACACACACACACACACACACACACACACACACACACACACACACACACACACACACGCACACTTCCCTCTCCCCCACCTACTCACTTTTCTCCTCATCACCCCTTCCCCAAACTCTACCCCCTTCTCCCCGCCCTCCTACCCCCTCTTTTTTTCTCTTTAATCCGTGTCATGTCCCTTAAAGTGGAAAGACGTAAAAAATGAAGACTAACACACACACACACACACACACACACACACACACACACACACACACACACGCACGTACGCACGCACGCACACACAAACCCGCGCATAAAGACTCACAAGCACACACACATGCTACACACAGGGAAACAAGAGAGTGTCTGTCCCATATCAATGGGGCAAAAAGTGTACCCTTGCCATGAACTTTACCCTGTTGGAGCCTCGATCCCGAACCAAAACAAAACAAAACAAACAAACCAAAAAAGACAACAACAAAAAACCCAGTGTTTCAAACCAGGTCCTTTCAACACCGGATTATCTGGCCATCGGCCCACCCAGTCCAGATGACGCACAATGACTGCAAGCACTGGCTATAATTTCCCGTCCCTGTTTCCACTCACCACCACCTGGTAGGAAAAACAGGCTGGGGGGGGGGGGGGGGGGGGGGGGGGGGGGGAATGGGCAAGTACACTGGCGTGGGTGGAGCGGGTTTTGAGAGTAGGGAGAAGGGGAGGGGTATTGAAAAAAAACAAAAAAACAAAACAAAAAAAAACAACAACCGATGGTCGTGTGATCTATCGAGAGTCCAGCAGTGATGACGTGAACACTTCTGTTGGATTCTTTGTTTGTTCGTTTCATTAGGGTTCAGCATTAACACGCAAGTGGTACCGCCGACGGGGCGTAAAAAAAACAAACAGTGCCAGGAAAACGGCTGGGACTTATTTTTCCAAAAAATCTCGACAATGGTGTTTTCCGGCAACACCCAGTGAGCTCAGGGCAGTCACGAAACAACAGACACACACACACACACACACACACACACACACACACACACACGCACGCACGCACACACACACACACACACACACGCACGCACACACACACACACACACACACACACACACACACACACACACACACACGCACGCACTACATTAGAGATGACATAAAAAGGTTAGTTCTAGAAATGGTACTTTTGCTACAATGGTTCAGTAACTCTCCCCTGACGGGCGCAATAGCCGAGTGCATAACGGCGCCTGGTGGGTAAAGGGTGGAGATTTTTCCGATCTCCCAGGTCAACATGATTAAGTGCAGACCTGCTAGTGCCTGAACACCCTTCGTGTGTATACGCACGCAGAAGACCAAACAAGCACGTTAACAATCCTGTAATCGTTGTTAGCTTTGGGTGGGTTATAGAAACAAAAACATAAACAGTATGCACACCCCCAAAAACGGAGTGTGGCTGCCTACATGGCGAGGTAAATAAATAAAACGATCTTACACGTAAAATGTTACAAGTCTCTCTGAGTGTGTATGTGTGCGTGCCTGAAATCTGGCTGAATGACACAGGAAACGAATGATAAGCGCCCAATGGCAGCCGTCAGTCGTTTCTACCCAGGTAGGCAGCCTGTTGTGCAAATGACTCCGTGTTTGTAAAGCGCTTCGAGCATGGTCTCCGACCGAGGACAGGCGCTATGCAAATATCCATGTCAAATCAAACGATCGGACGGCGCTAATTTCTTCATAATTTTATTCATTGAAACAGGCATTTCAAAGAGGCATTCCAGAGATAAAAGGAAAAATGTTTCTTTTTTTTTTCAAAGTCAACATCTTGAGGAGGTGATTTGAGAACA
>NC_134899.1:33326620-33356620 GCF_041734735.1 Babylonia areolata | reverse complement strand
CAGGGCACTTTACATGAAAGAAAATTATTACAAGTTATTTAAAACATTCATGACCACTCTTTCTCAACCCCACCCCCCGCCACCCTCCCCTCCCCTCACACTCTCCCCCTCCCACACTACATACATCCAAAGTGAGCTGACATGGGTGGTGTTGGAGAACAAGGAAGCTGAGAGTACTTATAGATAGGTTTTAAAAAAAAAGAAGAGTTTTTAGTGATGAGCGAAAAGCAGAAATAGAATCAGATGCACGGATATGATGAGGAAGGTTGTTCCAGATGTGAAGGAGCAGCAAAGAAGAAGGAATGTTCACCATTGACACGAGGAAGTTTCAAAAGGAAAACAGTCAGAGGAAGAGCAGAGATTTCTTGCAATCAGGTGTCATAACAAGAAACTAAGCACGGGTAAAGTGACCACATCTCCAATGAACAAAGTCAACAAGCAGCACAATGGACCATATGATCTGTTGACACCAGTTTAAAAAACAAACAAACACGAAAGCTATGCTGGTAAGGGCGCGTAACAAGTTACAATAACATTTGATAAAACAATTCTCCAAGGAACTGTTGAGGGAGGGAGGGAGACGGAGGAGAAGACAGAAAACGATGGACTGACAACATTGCAGAATGGACGGAAATACCATTTGCAGAGATCCAGGATTTGACACACAACCAGCAGGAGGAAGGGGGCAGAGTGGTTAAGACGCCTATCTGCCAATGCAGTATACGTGAGGGTCTGGGTTCGAATGGCCTTTCCTCCGAAGTTTGACCGGAAAACCAAACTGAGCGTCCAGTCGTACGGAAGAGACGACAAACAGGTCCAGTGTGCAGCACGCACTTGACGAACTGGAAAAAAAAGAAACCATGGCAACACAGGTTTTGTCCTGTCAGTTGGCAAAATTCGGTTGCAGAATTCCACTCTCACTGGTACACAAATATATATATATATATATATGCATGCACTCGAGGCCGGACTAAGCGCGTTGGGTTATGCTTCTGGTCAGGTATTTGCCTAGCAGATGTGCAGCGTACATGGATTTGCCCGAACGCATTCACTCCTCCATGAGAAAACAAAATCGAAACAGTCTAAGGACCTGGATAATCTGGTGAACAGTTCTTTACATATGTTAACAGAGAAGATCCCCCAATGGTATAAATTCTTTTAATTAACATACCCGTTTCCGAATGGCGAAGAAAAAATTAATTGCTTCCCCTGTCTGCCTACCATGAAAAATCATTCCAAATGCTGAAGAATCGTTTAAATCACTCACTTATCTCCAAATGCTAAATAATCTTTTCATTACCTCCCCTATCCCCCAATGGTGATAAATCGTTTAATTTGATTCTCAACCTCCCAATGGTGATGAATTACTTAGTTAATTCACCAATATTGCAATGGTGAAGAATCTTTTAATCAATCATCTTAATGTCCCAATGGTGATAATCTTTTGATTAAGTTCCCTATGTCCCTGTGAAGGATCGGCTATCTCCCTTGTCTCCCACTGGTAAAGAATCATTTGCACTTTGCATCAAACTGGCACAGTCACTATATTTGTGCCAACGAAAATCGGCTATTTTTCGGAGAAGGCCAATGACTGTAATGGACCGTACGCGTCAAGAAGAATAGGCAAATACTCTTTACAACTACGGCGTTGTTTACAAACCTAACGATTGCGAAATGTTCTGTAAAGACTGAACAATGTTTCTAGTTGTACAACATCTGGTGAGGCTTACAAGATCAATGATTGTGCCAATGACAAAACACACCTCAAAACGATTAAGATATTTTCCTGCTTGTACAAACTCGTCGATGTTTACACACTCAGTGACTGTGTTAAGGAAATAATCCACACCCAAAAAGATTGGGACTGGGCTTCCACCTGCCCAAACTCCAACGGGGTTTACCCAATCACGAGTACTCGTGAGAGAAAGCCAAGGGTGACAACAGTCAGACAGAGAGAGAATGAGTAAAACAAGAAACGATCGAACGTGAACGCTATCTCTCTCCATGACATCATTTCCGGTCCCGAGAACAAGTCTTGGGACTTGCAGGAGGAGGGGGTGTAGCGGGTTGAAGGTTTGCCGTTGTTGCCGGTGGGTTCATCCTTCAGGTGAACTGGGCCGAGGTCACTGGACAATGTGCAGGTGGAATCCGAAACAGCGTTCCCTTGGGCACTGTCCTGGGGGTCTTCTGCCGGCATTACCTGGAAAAGCGTGTGAGCTTTTTTATTTTCACTCACGAATAAACCAGCTCCAATGCAAGGGAACCAGGTTCACAACAGCAGAGCAGACTGAATCCTTTGAGATTCCTTTTACTTGACGATATAAACGAGACAGAGTTGCTCGCTTATTTTTACAGTTCTTGTCACAGATTTGTATTTCTTTGGTATAATCATTTTCTATTGTCTTAAATGAACCCAAAGAAATACTTCCATATTTCTGTTTTGTAATTCTTGTTCCTCTGCATCAAAATAGCAAACCATATCCTTTTTGTGATAAACAGGGCTACAAACAGTACGAACGAACTGGTCTGAAGCGAATTGGTTTGTAATGAACTAAACCGGATATGACTAAATTTACTGGAACTGATGTGTACTGAATTATCTTCCATTTGTTTGGTTGTTTTATTTAATTCACATCAATAAATAAAGTATGTAGCAAATGAAATGACCCGTCAAATGTCTCGTATGCCTTGTAATTGTTCGTCGTTTCTAAACAGAATGTCTGATGCATTTCTGTGTTTGACAAAAATTCCATCGTCGTTGCTGCGCGTACTTGTCAAATGGATTTGGAGCTCCCTTTTTGGGAAAAGTCTCTGGGTATATTTCTCTTTACCTTTGATTTACCTGGCTGATGGGTAACGCCACCAGCAATAGTTTGAAGTTTTGTGCTTTAAACTAAAAAAAATGTCAGTAGTATTTCTTCCTTGTTTAACATTCCTCTTCTTTTCACATCACTCATTTCCCCCAAAACATATTTCCAAGCAAAACGATAACTGGGGCAGCGCTAATCCAACATAGCTGTCACTAGCCACGCCTTACCCTGTCTTTCCGTGGTCCTTTGCGCATCAGACGTTGCATGGAGAGGGCGATGGTTCGGGTGGTCACCCCGGGTGGGGAACGTTGGTCATCCCTGAAGTGCAGGTTGAGGATCCAGACGGACAGGACCACACCCAGCGCTGTCTTGCCCAGCAACACACTCAGGTACACGGACAGGATGGACGTCTGGATAGAGAACAAAATTTATTTCATTCTGTTTTATTATCTATGTATCTATTCTTAGCTTCATATGTATTTTATTTTACTCCAGTGGCATTACCCAAATTCCTCATACACAGCCACACTCAAATTTGTAATGTCCCAGTCTCAGTGCTGGCAATCCACAGGAAACAGTAAGTGTCAGATCACCATGAGTCCACACACCACAGACGTTGCTTTGCTCTCCTGGAATTCAGAAGAACCTGCTCTGCTGATCGTTTGCTGTGGATCATCTGATCTAGGAACACAATGGAACTGATCTGGTGGAATGTTGAAGGTCGGACTCAGTAACGTGATCATAACCATGAAAATATAATCAAAGTGTTGAGTAAAAGGAAGCAAATGAGAAGCGGAAGAATAAGAAGACGAAGGAGGAGGAGGGGGGATGAAGATGAAAAAGAAAAAGAAGGTGATGATGATGATGATGATGATGATGATGATGATAAAAGAGGGAAACAGTCAAACATATAATAACTTAAGCACATATGTCAGCGAAACGATTTTCAGCTATAAAAAGCATCTATGCTGGAGAAACACAATAAATCATTCCGCTGCTCGGACCCTCCCGTGAGCCCCACGTTGTCAGAGTAGGTCACATTCGTCACAGACAGCGTCTAACCTTTTCAGAGACAGAAAAATTGCGTTTCGCCACTCACCCCTTTTCTCAAGCATAATATGGCTCTGAATGATTTTGAACAACTGTAGAACTGTTGCAGATGTTACTGATGTTCATTTGTTTGTTTTTGTTTTGTTTTGTTTTGTTTAAAACAGAAGAAGGTGGCAGAGTGGTGAAGACGCTTATCTGCCAATAGTGTTTCCGATGGTCTGGGTTCGATTCCCGCTCCCGTCCTTTCCCCCAAGTTGACTGGAAAAACAACAAGTGTGTAGACATTCAGGTGAAACGATAAACCGAGGGCCCGTGTGCGGGACGTATTTGGTACAGTAAAACAGAACCCATGGCAACAAAAGTGTTGTCCTGATAGATACACGAATATATATGCATGCATTCAAGGCCTGACAAGTGTGTTGGGTAATGCTACTGTCAGGCACCTGCCTAGCAGATGTGGTTTAGCATATATGGGTTTGTCCGAGCCAGCAATCACGCCGCCTTGAGAAACTGAAATTGAAATTGATTCATTAAGCAATATACTAGAAAATACCACCGCAAAACTATCAGAAAGAGACTGACATTCATGGAGGTTTTGGGCATCTGGTCGGACACAATGGTGAGGTAGACAGCAAAGGCCAGCAGCACTGTGATGCACGTGCCCATTTTCTCGCCACTGTCAGCTGGCAGAGCGAACACCAGTGTCGCCGTCAGGGACAGGAACAACACTGGCACCAAAATAGCGATGACGTAATACGTCGTCCGTCGCTTCAGTCGTAGTTCGAAGGTCACAGAGGAGAAGCTGATCAAGGCAGAACAGAAACAAAGGACACAAATTCTGGAGAGATTTGTTTTGTTTTGTTTTGTTTTGTTTCAGAACACATCCATAACAGACATGCTTGAAAATTACATGTGACAGCCGTATTGTGGTGCCTTTGGAATATTAATGGCATCTCAAAAGGCCGAGATTTTGTAGAGTTATTTCAAAAGAATGCATGGGTTAGCGTCTTCTTTACAGAGGATTTACAGTGGAAGCCATATTTCTAAGCAACGACTGAAGGTACACATATTTCAAGTGCCTTACAGCAGTAGATGAATTTGAAAGCAATATATAGGTCAGCATGTTTATCACAAAGTCCTTACAGTAGGCAATGATACCCGACACAGCACATGAACAAGTACGCAAAAGACCCGCTAAAGAACGATAACGTCGACCCTAACTACCCTTATACGAACGCCTTGATGTCAAGAGCATTCGCTGAAAGATCGTTGATATCCAGTTATTACACAAGCAATGCATAGGTGTTCGTCTTCAGCATAGAAGCCCTGTGGAGTGTGTATTGCGTGGATACACAGTTTCGTCAGAAAGGTAGTGTAGTGATTAATGTGTTTCCCAAAGTAGGCTAGTAAGCAATATGTCTTTGGAAAAATTGCGTCTTTGTCCCAAAGTCCTGACGGTGGTATACGTCTTTCTAAATAATAACTGGTGTTCCCAAAAACATCACAGATGTATACTCCATTTTCTATGCAAAGCATTGCTGAACGTCTTTATTACAAAGACCTTACAGTGATGAAAATTTATCTAAATTATGGAAAGACATGTCTTCATTCCAAAGGTCTGACAGTGGTGGACATATACCAATTAACGCAAATGTATACTTCTTGTCTGTCCCTAAGGCCTTACACTTGACCCTGGTCAGCAGAACTGAGGTTGAAGGACAGGAGTTCCCAGCTTCCGGAAGGACTATAGTGAAGAAGGCTAGAGGGAGCGGGCGTGCCTGGCACCAGAGAGATCTCGTACCGGCTGGAGACCAGGGTGGTGAAGACGATGTGGCAGGTCTGGGTATCAAAGGGGTAGAAAGTGACGTCAATGCTGCAGGAGGTTTGGTACACCCCTCCAACAATCCACCGGATTCTGCCGCTGTACGTCACACTGACCAGACAGACGTTGGAAGAAAACGTGAAGAATGTGTGTGTGTGTGTGTGTGTGTGTGTGTGTGTGTGTGTGTGTGTGTGTGCATGATTGTTCATATCTGCAATTTTGTAGTATTGTCTTCGTGTATGAATACACATATATGTGGGTTTTGTGTGTGGATCTTTATGTTCATCCGAAAAGCACAAATGTTAGTTTCCAACAAACAGTATGCCACATATGTGTTATCTTCTTTTTTTTTCTTCTTTATCGTTCGTGGGCTTCAACTCCCACTTTCACTCGTGTGTGGGCTTTTACGTGCATGACCGTTTTTACCCCGCCATGTAGTCAGTCATACTCTATTTTCGGGGGTGGGCATGCTGGGTATGTTCTTGTTTCCATAACCCACCGAACACTGACATGGATTACAGGATCTTTAACGTACGTATTTGATCTTCTGCTTGTGTATACACACGAAGGGGGTTCAGGCACAAGCAGGTCTGCACATGCGTTGACATGGGAGATCGGAAAAAAATCTCCACCATTTACACACCAGGCGCCATCACCGAGATTCGAACCCGGGACCCTCAGATTGAAAGTCGAACGCTTTAACCACACGGCTACTGCGCCCTTCAGTATGTGTTATAAATGTGTATCTGATTTTTTTAACTGCCTCAGTTTTACCTGCACTATCATGAGAGAAACAATCAACGCAAACATCATTTAAGTCCTTTCATCATTCAAAGTCTCTGTGTGCAGTTTCTTCCATCAAAAGCTGAATATCAAGACGACGCGCAATTTAGAAACAAGGACAAGCGGATTATCTGACCCACGACCAGAAATGTTTTGTACAGACACCACGGTAATCCTGATTCTTTGGGAAAACAACAACAACAACAACGACGGTCTTGCTATTCAAAACAAAGGAGATGCGGAGCCTTACTACAAGTAATTCTGATCAAAGCCGAGAGGTTGCATGGTTTGCACAACGTTGGAGATGGTGATGTCGGGCGTCCAGAGGTACTTCTGTGGGTAGACAAAGACCTTGGTGAAGTTGTAGGCAGGTATGGTCCATGCCAAACGACGGTCAGTCCATGACATTATCAACTGGACAGAGAACTTCAGGACTGCTCGATCTCATTCAGTTCCTGTTGCACACGGACACAGAGACAGCAGTCGTTCAGTCAGAGACTCACACAGAGACTCCCCCCCCCAGCACACACACACACACACACACACACACACACACGCACGCACGCACGGACACACGTACGTACGCACGCACACACAAACACACACACACACACACACACACACACACACACACACACACACACACAGAATGAACATTATTCTAAATGAAGGAAGTGGAATAAGTATGCATATGCTTCTTCAAATCCAGCCATCTGGGCAAAGAGAAAATAAAATCAAAATATTCATAAAAATAACAAAGGCTTGTAAAAATACAAACATGACATTCAAATACACTACACTCAACTATGCATATAAACATAAACGTGTACATAATCATAATACTCATACATGGGTGTGTTGCAGAGAGAGAGAGAGAGAGAGAGAGAGAGAGAGAGAGAGAGAGAGAGAGACGGACATTGTTTCATTGCCATTGACAATACTATTCTTTGGCAAGGGGGACAATGTATGAACAAAGGAATAACGGCGGTTTACAGAGAAATTAACACACTGCGAAGAGTAAAAAAGAAATCAACGACCAAAACAACAACAACAATAACATTAACAAAATATAAAATATAACATATTATTCAGATTAAAAGGAAAATAAAAGCTCGACCATCCAGCATTTTGCAAATCATTTATAAGTATATACTGTGGAATTGACATCAGGGTAACTGTGTTTTTTCGATAACTATAAGGCTTCCAAAGTTACTTTCGTTTTTCGACAATCCCAAGCAAGGGCGATAAATCTCGCTTGTGGTTTTATACTTATTTCATTATCTATCAAAAGCATACTGGTAAGGTTTGTGTTCTTTAACTTTTCCCTGTTCAAAATTTAGCATTTATTTCGAATTTCTTCATAATACATTCAGTCTAATATCATCATCTTAGATGAACAGACTATAAATAAATAAACGAAAAAAAAAATCATAATACACAAAGAGGAAATGAGTTTCATCTTCAACTAAAGCATCACATATCGGACAAGGGGACCATGCGGACGTGTCAGCAGAGAACCGTTTTTTGTTTGCGTTTAGGTCTAAAGCTGTAAGCCTGAAGAGAGAGAGGACACAATTGCAATCCTTTGGTTTTAGTAAAATTCTATTAAGGTCCATTGTTGCTGTCGCTGTTACGTTTTTTGTTTGTTTGTTTGTTGACAGTTGTTGCTGCTCCTGTTTCGTTGTAGTTTGATTAGAAGAATTTGCCGAAGGTTACCGTGTATATAGATTTTTCACTACATTTATCTTTTCAATATATGAATACATCTATCTTTTTTGTTCTTTGCAAACTTCCTCTCATGCAAATCATGTCATATGTTATTTACGTTACACTTCAAACTGCTAGTGGAAAACACGGTTCCATGAATTTAAAGAGAAGGGAAAAAAACCCCGAGCAATATTGTGTTCTTACCTGAATGGCTATCAAACCAGCCCTCAGAGTTACTTCGGTGGGGAAACTGTCATCATAAAACGGACGTAGCTCCGGCCTGTATGTGGAAAATAATGCCGAAACCAGACGATCTAGATCAGAATACAGTGCTGCCTGCGCCGAATGTTGCCGGAAAACATGCAGGCTGATCAGCAGAAGCACAACGGAGACACATTTTTCACGTAGCATTCTGTTATTGTTTTCGTTTCAGTTTCAAAGGAGGCGTCAAAGCTCGGGGACTGACCAATATAGGCCACACCTGAAAAAAAGGATAGATCCTGGGTAGATACCTGATACACGCATAAACCCAAAGCGCTTGTCAAGCATTTGAGACTCACCAACTTCTTCAGAAGGGAAATGAGAGGGGTAGGGTCAGTTTATATAGAAATGTTAACTATGTACTGGGACTGATTTATGTTGTCGTCAAGTCGGTACAAGCCAGATGCAGACAGTATTCATTCTGTCATTCACTTTCGTTTTGGAAAAGTCGGGGCCATATAGCGCCAGTTCAAATGGTACGGGGGATCTATGTCATATTTTGTCAATGTAGGTATTCTAACTGGCACTTGAAGTCACAAAAGTTAGCTAAATGATAGAAGGAGGAATGAATGACTGGTGATTGAACGAATAATGAAGGAATGACACTTTTCTCAAAAAGCAGTTTCTTTCATACATACATACATATAGTGTGTGTGTGTGTGTGTGTGTGTGTGTGTGTGTGTGTGTGTGTGTGTGGTTTCGAATTTACAAAATAGAGCCGAATTCGACTAATAATCAATACTTTTGCCGAATGAGAATGTTTGCCTATTCCGCGAAATGGGCAGCATTTTGCCACATGTGTGAGTGTCTATCGCGGAAAAAGCAGCTAATTCCGTTAAATCCGAAACCGATTCCGTGGAATCAGCAACGATGATAATTCATTCATATACATTGTGAGCTACCTTTACTTGATTTGGAGTGAAAAGAAAGCAAACATGAAGGTAAATTTGGTTTCTAAGTGCGGATCATGTCAACGGAAGAAGTCCTAGCCAAACAATGGTCTCGTCGTGAAGTCCACTGGTTCAAAATCATATTGTGACAGAGGGCAGGTGGATCTCATCAACGTCAAAATATCCTGTTCAAATTTGAATTGTCAGGACAATTTCACCACATTTCTTGCCCTGAGGTATCTTGAAAGCAAAAGAGCATCGAGGTGGTGTAGAATTTAATTGACATGTCCACATTCATTGGACTGCAAAGCAACAATCGGCTTTAGTTTGTTGCACTGATCAAGTACTTATTCGAAAAGTTTGTTGCATCGGTCATGTATCAACTCAAAATATAAATGTGGTCTGATCACATTGTATACGGGTGGGCAAGAATCAATAACAAGGCTCTGTTAAGCATTCAAATGAAGGTGTTCAGTATCGTCCACAATGATACCCTGCACAGGGCAGAAAGACTATGCTTCGTTCAGTTGCCAAAGATTCTCCACACAGAAATCTGCAAACATGATATTCCTTCGAGATATTGTTTAGAAAGAAACCCGAGATGAGTGTGCAGAAATCTTTCTTTGCAAAGGATGTCTCAGACTGGCTGAGGATGGAAGAAGAGTTGTGATGCAGGAATTGATTGGTCCAGATCCAGATGTGGCTGAAGTCACGATTGTCGACACAGAAGGGGTAGTTGCAGACCTTCAGATATAACAGACAGAGGCAACATTGTCCATTGGACACCGAAGAAATACTCGAAGACAAACTGAAGAATAGCAAGTGCATAGCAGCTGACAATGATGTAATCGTGAAGAACTTCATCAGCATAAGGACGAATCGTGATGCTGCTGCCAAGAGAAAGGAAAAGAGTAGAAATCAAATAATGACACCAATTTATTCAACGCTTCCCTCTCGCTGTCGGTGACAGCTTCCTACTCCCGTGTCCGTGTTTGACAGGGTAAGACTCAATACACAGATCACTCCAGGAGCAATATCCAAAGTAACGACATGTGGCTCCTATCGTGTAGCTGAAAAGCACGGAGTTGTGGGAACATCTGACATGCACACAATCAACTCCAAAAAGCTGCCGGCCGGCTACTTGACCTGGTCATCAGAAAGACAAGATACTGTAAATTCTGCATCTGGCGGCCAGGCTACGCCAAATGCTGATTTGAAACCTTCAGCAGTTCCGGGAGATTGCTTGCAGGAAAAAGAAACACAACAGCACTACAGCCTTAAATTACAATGCATGTGTGTGATTAAATGAACATTGTTGCCGATTCCGCGTAATAGGCAAAATTACTTATTGCACGCAACTGATTTCCGACTTTGTGGAATTAGCTGCCAATTCCGCAAAGGACACGAGGTTTTAATGCTCTTACACACATTTCTCAATTTCGTGGAATAACCAGTTACTTGCCCGTTACGTGAAATAGCAAAAGCATTGCCATTTACTCGATTTCGTCGCGACATATGCATAGTTTTACTGTTACTAGAAAGTCTTTTGGAATAAAACAGCTTGCGTATTGGTTTTCATCGTATTTGTATTAGTATCTTAGTGCGTAAATTGTAAATGATCTCCATCTTGGCTGTCTCAAATATTATTCGATTGTGTGCATGTCTTATCCATCCCTATCTTCCTTATGCCCGTTTATAACATTGTTCTTCTTTCTTTCTCTCTTTCTTTTCTTCCTCCTTTCCCTTTTTTTCCTTTCTAAACGTTTGTCTTTTAAATATTGTGTAATTTTCTTGTTTTCGAGTTTGTTTATCTTTTAATACATCTGGATTTCTTTCTTTCTGTCTTTCTTTCTTCGTTCCCTTTTTTCTCTCGTTCATTCTTTTCCCCTTATTTCTGGTGGAAGGTTTCATTTTCTGTTTTCCTGTTTCTCTCTCTCTCTCTCTAAAAAAAAACCTTTTTATTTCTGTTTCTAGTCTTCTTTTCTTTTTTTATTTTCTTTATAACTTTTTCCTTCTTTGACCGTTTCTTCTTCTTCTTCTTCTTCTACTTCTCCATCATCATCTTCTTCTTTCTTTCTTTTTCACAGTCCTCTTGAGTTTTATGAAAACAGTATAAGATAGAAAAAATATATTAACCACAAAAAAGCGTTCCCCTCCTGAAAAGAAAGAAGAAAAAATTCTTAGATCGCACACGAAGCTGCCTCGTTGGTCACGAAAACTGAAGAGAGTCCAGAAATCTAGCTACCCTTGGTGGTCAACTCCTGCTGTACTGCTTCTTGAGAAACAGAACAGGCACTGAGCTGCGTGAGTATTGACTAACTTGGTCACTACAGCCACAGTCCTCTGGTTCTGAGGACTGTTTGTGTACAGTTACTAGGCACTGCAGCCCGCATCACCAATTAATGGCATCACCAATCGAGCAACTGCTTCTCCATTCGCCATCACCTCTTACTAATTAAGCAAACACACAGATCTGAGCGATCGTTAACTGGCTTCTCAAGCCAACTGAAAACCAGATCGGCGTTCTCTGTCTCTATGTCTGTCTGTAAATTATAAAGTACTTGTGAATGTATAACTTGTAATTTGTCATATATAATTTTCGCATTCTACATTCCATTTGACTTTATATGATAAATATGAAAATTCTTTCAATTATTTAAAAAGAAATGAAACCACAATTCAATTGTTCATGTGAGATATGAAAAAAAGAAAGTACATTTGACTCTCTGTCTGCCTGTCTCGAACTCTCTTTGTCTCTCTGTCTGTCTGTGCCTGTTTCTCTCTCTCTCTCTCTCTCTCTCTCTCTCTCTCTCTCTCTACCGTCTGTCTCTCTCCCTCTACCCCCCCTCTCTCTCAAAAAAAAAAAGAAAAAAAAGAAAAGCAAGTGTTATGTTGCCCTGCCTTGAGTGACCTCAGACAAACTAATTCAACCAAAATATTACAAAGATCCATCAAACTTTAGGTTTAATTTGCTCATGTCGTCAAGACATGAGTCTGCTATGTGTAACTTGGCCATTATGTTTATATGAAGCATTGAAATGATTGCGGAATGGTACGTCGTGAATGTTGTTGAACATTTGTGTCAGCTATGTTTGGTTGGTTTGTATTGTAGATTTATCGTGTGTCATGTTAATTCTGTACATTCTGCTTTAATGTTACCCCCTTCGGTGAGAGCCGTTGGCTTTTATCGGAATATGAAATCGTTATCGTTATCGTTACATAACATAATTCTCTCCCTCTCTTTCTCTCTCATCTTTTTTTTCTCTTTCATTTCCCCTTGCTTTCGATGGCTTAAAATTAGGGGAAAAGTTCGTTTCACACATTCTAATTACAACGATAATACGCTTCTGGGAAGGGCACAATTTTATATAAAGAAACCAAAATGTTTTCAAAGCCAGGCTACAATCGTGTTTTTATTTCTTATTCACAAAACTAACACGTTTATCTGAAATACTGACACACTGATTAATACAAACCCTTTTATCTTTTTTCAGTTCATATACGAGCATCTTCTGCTTAATATGGAACTTACTTTGACACTAATCCAGAACATTGGATTTTAAAACATGTCTCTAAGCATTAAAATGTTGTTGCTGTTGTTGTTTTTGTTTTTTTTACACTAAATGTGAATTTCTTACACTTCCCACCATTTTCCCCAAGTGATCTTCTGTCGGGAAATACTATAACGTAGTGTTTTTCTTTTATGCATATTCACTTATCAGCACGTGCCGCATCACCTTCAGAAAATGATCTGTGCAAAAGCCTTATCTTACAGCTACACAATGTTCACGAACGACCATCGGAATCGACAGATCTACTTGCATTCACACACACACACACACATATGAAAGGGTCGAATGACAATGAGTAGCCATTTTTTGGCGATTGTGATATGGACCTTGTGCTCAGAGAGCTTTGAATAGGCTTGGACAGGACTGACTGGAATCTCGATGAATTCGACAAGATCGAACGCGTACGATCTGCCGATAATGATTTTGTGGAAAGAATTGGACTTGTTTGGCCCGTCGTGATTATCGTGCTTATTACACCCGAAAATGCGTTTGGCAGTTATTTATTGCTTTTCACGATTTGTCGAAGTGGTGTTGAAGACAGGGAAAGCTTTAAACTTTGACAAATCAAAAAGATGATCTTCGAAACATTGAATTGCCGATCGATGTGGGCTGTTTAATCTAAATATGTTCTGTTTTCAGCGTACAACTTTTAGTTTGACAAACATTCGCTTCCGGGGCTGAGCAAAAATATCATTTGGATCCAGGTTTTGTCGCCCTGTGGACCTGGCAATAGTAATGAAATGTCCCCATTGGTACTGATCAAGACAAACCCACCTACCATCAGACGGTATTCCCTATCGCCGCTGGATAGAAAAACACCACCACAATTCAACGAGTGTTCCAAAGCTACCTACCAATATTGAAATTTGAAATTATAATGAAACGGAACCACGAATTGCTAAAATGAACAAAACGAGTTGACAAATACGTAAACAAACATATAAATAAGTAAATAGATGAATAAATAACTAAATCATATACAAATAAACATATACATAAATAAATCAATTAATAAACAAATAGATAAACAAGTAGATACATGAATACATACGATACATAAATAAACTGCATGTCCCATCGGTTCCACACGAAAAGGGGAGAAACGAAAAAAAAAGAAAAAAAAAAGAAGAAAACACAGAAAAAAGAAAGAATTCCTGTTCTGGTATTCATGTCTAACCTTAAATCAAATGACGTGGTTGCCCAGAAAGGGAAGATGGTAAAGATGGAGAATATAGCTCTGTGTGTGTGTGTGTGTGTGTGTGTGTGTGTGTGTGTGTGTGTGTGTGTGTGTGTGTGTGTGTGTGTGTGTGTGTTGGATGGTTTGGGGCATACACACATACATCAGTGGTCAATTCCTTTCTTTTTTCACTTTCTTAAAGTCATCGCATAAAACGCATCCATGTTTCGTGTAAACAAGGCCAAACAGTGCAGGGTTGCAACACGCGACAGACAGTATAGTTACCACCAGCACAGTATTGGTGACACTTTGATATCTTTCTTTTTCTGGTGGGTCCTCCAACTGTCTATGTGTCTGTCTGTCTGTAGCCATCTATCTATCTATCTATCTGTCTGTCTCTCTAACTGACTCTGTTTCTGTCTCATACTACGCCCTCCCTCTGTCGAATCCACACACACACACACACACACACACACCACACACACACACACACACCACCACCACCACCACCACTTGCACTATCGCCCCTTTGGAGATAAACGTTGGCCACGGATCACTGGTCACAACCTTAATGGCTTCAACATCGACACAAGACCTGACCCGTGACAAAGCAAACCAAGTCTCAGCTGATAAAGGAAAGAAATCACCTGTTCTGTCACGAACATGCCACCCATCAAACAGAGCAATATGTGAAGCAATGAAAACTTTTCTTTCACCTGAGCCAGTGGCCATTTGCCACAGTAGTATTCTTTTTGAAGCATGAGAAATCCATGGTTTGCAGAAACGAAATTTGACGGTTCTTCTCTTCTTTTGCATTCGTGAGTTTACAATCCCCCCCCCTTCCCGCCCCCTCCCCCCCGCCCCCCTGACCTCTCTCCCCACCACCAACCACCACCACCACCACCATTAAGCAGATATACTACGTTTCCGAGAGTGAAAATAGGAAGGGGTGGTATGATGGAATCTTTATCCGGCATACTGGATCTCCTGCATGCGAAAACAAACGCAGAAGTTAATGCGCTAGCAGGTCTGCACATACATTTATAAAGACAAACCGGAGAGAGAACATCTCCATACTTAAACAGCGGGTTTCTGAGACATAGATATCCAGCAGCATTACCACTCGCCTAATACATTCGTCCAGCTGACGGTTTGTAACGCGCGTGCGTATGTGTGTGTGTGTGTGAGTGTGTGTGTATGTGTGTGTGTGCGTCCGTGCGTGCGTGTGCGTGTGCGCGCGCGCGCGCGTGTGTGTGTGTTGTTGTTGTTGTTATTTTTGCTGTTGTTGTTGATGTCATGTCAGCGGTACCATTTCAGTGGCCGCTCATCCTGGTGCGGTGGCCGAATGGTTTGCAGCGTTGGATTCTCGTCCGAGTTTCCGGAGTTCGGATCCCGGTGTACCTGATGGGTGAATGGTGGAGATGTTTCCGATCTCCCGGGTCAACATATGTGCAGTCCTGCTAGTGCCTGAACCCCCGCCGTACGTATACGCATGAACAAGATCAAGTACGCACGTTAAAGATCCTGTAATCCATGTCAGCGTTCGGTGGGTTATGGAATCAAGAACATACCCAGCATGCACCCCCCCCCCCCCCGAATATGGAGTATTGCTGCCTGCATGGTGGGGTTAAAAAAAAAGGAAACAAAAAACCCGTCACACATGTAAAAGGTTACATGTGTGTGTGTGTGTGTGTGTGTGTGTGTGTGTGTGTGTGTGTGTGTGTGTGTGTGTGTGTTGTGTGTGTGTAAGAGAGAAAGAGAGTGAGTGAGTGAGTGAGAGAGAGAGTGTGTGTGTGTGTGTGTGTGTGTGTGTGTGTGTGTGTGTGAGCGGCAAATGGTAGCCCTCAGTCAGCTCTTCTCAGGTAGGCAGCCTGTAATGTAAATGACCATGTAACGCGCTTAGATCTTGGTGTGTGATAGTGGATGGGCGTCATATTAATACCCGTATCATCATCCTCACTACCCCCAGTCCTTCATACACAGCCACAGCCTTGCTCGTCTGCTGCAGTCTCAGCGCTCACGGTCTACTGGGAAATATCGATGTTACGTTGCCAGGAGGCCACACACCAGAGGAGGCCGTGCACTGCTGCCGAGTCACTTTGGTTGTGTTCAGTAGTGTCTGTTCTGATTCAGCATGCACAGGATGTTAGGCCTCCTACTTAGGACAATGATCGCTTTCTCCCGGAGCCAGACTGAGTTAGCCTCCCTTCCTGACTGGAGACTTCCACTGCGTCCCTCCAGTGACTGTCCCTCGTGAATCTGCCCGCAGTGAAGTCCTTGACATGACTCACCCCAAACACGGAAGTGGAAGGGGTCGAAACTGAGGTCATCACGAGAGCAGGACATGAAAGGCTATCGAATTTGGAATTTTTTAAAAATCTGTATTGATGACGACTTAGGATGGTGGTAATGGTGATGCTGCTTCAGAGATCCATTTTCGCTTTGGGGGGGACTTTGTGGCACCCCTTCATTTCATAACATACCCCGGTGTCCAGAGATACAGGTCAGAAACTAAGAGCAACACTGCAAAAAATTCATCCATTAACTGGATGATGCTCAACGGTGAGGTCTTAGTCTTGCCATTTGAGCCCATAGCACACTCAAATCTGAGTAAGAGCCGGCCACGGGACTAAAAATCTCTGCTGGAGTTCGAAGCCGCGTCCTCCCAGTCTCCAGTCCGGGACGCTAACCACTTAGCCACGGCTGATGTATGGGTGTATTTACTTGATTACGCCGGATCGATGACCGGTCTTTCCAGTTCTATGCGGCAGGCCAGGCTATTGATTCATGCTGGCTTATTCCAAAGGTCAAAGCAGTGGGTAGAGAGGGGAAAGGCAGGTGAACTCTAAGTGATAGAAATCCAGAACTAAGGGAAAGTGAGAGAGGGATGGGAGAGTGTGTGTGTGTGCGTGAGTATGTGGAAAGAGTGGAGAGAGAGAGAGAGAGAGAGAGAGAGAGAGAGAGAGAGAGAGAGAGAGAATGTATGTGTATTGTGAGGGGTGAGAGTGCGTATGTGTGCGTGTTTGTGAAGAGAGAATGAGAGAGACAGAGACAGTGAGACAAATACAGAGAGACAGACAGACAGAGAAAAAGACAGAAGGGGAGAAAAACAACAACAGCAACAACAATACAAGAACAGACAACATTCTTTATTTTCGACGATAATAGCAAAGCGCTCGTGCATTTTTTGTCATCATGTCCTCGCAGCAAAAGCACACAACACCAAGTAAAAGAGGCCTCAGCATGAAGAGGATAAAACAACAAAATATAGCATTAATCTTTTTTGGGGAGATAGATTTAGAGAAACTGGTAGACAGACATACTGAGTTTCAGTTTCAGTTTCAGTAGCTCAAGGAGGCGTCACTGCGTTCGGACAAACCATATACGCTACACCACATCTGCCAAGCAGATGCCTGACCAGCAGCGTAACCCAACGCGCTTAGTCAGGCCTTGAGAAAAAAAAACAAAAAAAAACAAACAAAAAAACAAACAAACAAACATACTGAGAGGGCGAGGGGTGCGAGACTCAGGAGGGTGGACAGACAGACAACAGAAGACAAGCGTATTCTAAAGAATGCGTGAATTTAAGACAATGTCAATACATAACCAGTTCAGCATGTGTAAGTGCATGAAAAAACCCTATTCGGAGCGAGAGAAACTGCTTAGAAATACTAAAGACAGACTGAGAGCTACACATTGGACATTTAATTTGCAAACCAAGAAATGAGCATGCACAGTCAGTGGGAACAGAATCAGTTCAGGCGTGGAGAAGGATAGATTTGTACGGGACGAGAGGAGATAGGGAAGAGACATGGATGGTGAGGAGGGAGGATAGAAAGAAAGATAAAACAGACAGACAGAGCGAGACTGACTGAGACGAACACAGACACACACACACACACACACACACACACACACACACACACACACACACACACACACACACACACACACACACACACACACACACACACACAGAGTTCAGTACAGACACTGCACATATTGATATGATACATTGAATTAATATTATCAAACAATTAGCAACTGCAGATACCAATATACAAATACACAGAACAGAAATAGGTTTAGCAGGAAATGGGAGAATATGTACTTTATCAAAAGATCTACGTTGATATAGATATATATGGTCACAAGTAAGCTGAAGACATAAAAACAGACAAAGACATAAAGTCAGTAAATGAACGAGGGTGATTCGGATATGGATAATCCAAACCATAGACCCTATCAAGGGATAAACGAAAAACACATGTAATATCGATCTGTTTGAATGAAAATGAAAAAAACAAACAAACAAAAGACAAAAAAAACAACAACAAAAAACCACCATCATATCACAATAAACAGCAGTCATAATGCAATATATTTGTGCAGGAAAAGAGAACACAATTTTGCCGTTCGGATGACATCAAGAAACTCAGCTTATAGGAGCAAGTTTGTCAGTAATATTTATTAGGGATATATTATTCTCTAATCTGTTTAACAACTGGGCAGCACAGAATAAAATCCACTCCTTTTTTTCTCATCCGTTTATATATATATATATATATATATATATATATATATATATATATGTATTATTTTATATTATTATTGTTGATGCATCATACAAAACTGGATTAGGTCTCAACGCCCGACCAGGACATTTTGGTTTCTCAGTATGTCAGACATCTGTATTTCTTTTAAAAGCGGATGTTTGTATCGCATATTCATCAGTCCTGACGCTTCGACACTTACCTGAAAGTGAAACCGATACTGAAACTCTCTTCTTTACATTGTATCCCACAAACACTTCTGTTCGTGCTTCATATTTTGCTAGTTTTGAACATGTGCGTTCTACGCTTGTCATGTGCAATCAGTTAAACGTTGACAGAATTAAAAACAACAACAACATTTTTTTTTTATCACACACACCTTGAACAACCCACACTTCGTTAAAACAATATTCACACTGATAAACACACATGTACGTTATCCAGTTTTCTTTCATCTAACATAAACAAACAGGATTTCAGAGGTTTTCAAAGACTTTCTACTTTCATGTAGGCTACTTGAACCACTGTAAGCCAAGAACACTCGTACTGATAAGAAAAAAGGATATGTATTACTTTCACCAATACACGGAGATATTCAGCCATCTGCGCATTCACAGATAGATTCATGAGCATCCTCCCCCCACCCCACCACCACCCTCCCCCCATCCCCCAGCTGGATGACAACGATGGTCATCATCGATCTCGATGGACACACCACACCACACGGAGATAATGAATAGGCATAATCAACAATTAACACTTTTCTACACTAATCGATGAATGCTTATATTGATACGACATGTAATGAAAAGTAGGCTTTGGACATACAGACAGACAAACCGAAACAGAAACAGACCGAGAAAGAGATGTGGTTGGACAGAAAAAAGACAGAAATGAAGTGACCGAATAAATAAAAATCATTGAGGAAAACGAGAACAGGCAAGAGAGAGAGAGAGAGAGAGAGAGAGAGAGAGAGAGAGAGAGAGAGAGACAGACAGACAGACAGACACACACACACACACACACACACACACACACACACACACACACACACACACACACACACACACACACACACACACACACACACACACACAGAGTTTCGGAAAAGAAGAACAGGCATGTAGAAATGACATATGGAGTTGACAACTTGTGGTACATACACACTTTGATCTCCCCTGCTTCATCAGTTCGGTAACAAGGTGTGGTAGTGGAGGATAAGCTCGCACTACTTACACAGTGCTCCAACAGGGAAGGGTATGCAGTCGCATCAAACTTGTCTTTGGTCCTACCTGTCACACTGGATGAAGGTTGAAGGGACACAACTCGTCCTTTCCTGGACAGTGGTGATTAAACAGTGAATAATTCTAAACTTGTCTTTCTTCGTCTCTCACACTCCCCCCACTCACATCTCTCTGTCTCCGTCTCTCTCATTCTCTCTGTGCACGTCTGTAAAACTTAAAAAGTAAAACAACAATAGTTGCTGACCCTGACATCCTGTGACAGTGGAGATAAGGGTGTCAGGGTGTGTCCAATAAACGACAGTTGCTGACACTAACACATGTGACATGGTGATAAAAGGACATATACTGACATATGTGACAATGGTGACAAGAATGTGTGCAATAAACAATGACCGTTCCTGACAATGACACGGGTGACAATGATGATCACAATGCGTAGAGTAAAAACTGACTGTTCCCGTCACTAAAAGAGGTGATAATGGCAACAGTGTATGGTATTAAAAAACAACAACTTTGTACACACTTACTGTTATGAAGATGGTGATTACAGTATCTACAATAACCAAAATCAGTTCCTGACACATGTGACAGCGATGAGGGTGTTTGTAATACATTATAACAGTTGACACTGAAATACGTGGTTATTCTAGTAGTAGTGTGCACTAACAAGCTATAGCATTCCCTGACATTGACGTATATGACAATGGTGACCACAGTGTGCTAATTGAAAAATGACAGTTCCTAACACTGACAGGTCTGATAATGGTGATGAAGAAGTGTGCAGTTACTGGTGACAGTCCTTGCTACTGACACACGTGAGAATGGTGATGCGAATGTGTGCAATAAACAATGACAGACCTTGACAAAGACAAGTGTGACAATTAAGATCACAGTGCGTACTACAACAACTGTTTATTCCTATCACTAACAGAGGCGATGATAAGAATAACAGCATATGCAATTAAAACAATTAACCTTTCAAAACACTGCTCTTACAATGGTGATTAGAATGTGTACAATAAACAGTATTAGTTCTCGAAACGTGTCACAATGGCGATCAGGGTGTGTACAATAAATTACAATAGTTTACACTGATATAATATTATGTGGAAACACTGGTAGAAGTGTGTGCAATAAGCAAAAACGTTTTCCGGCACTGACGCGCATGATAATGGTGATAAGAGTGTGTTGACAGATGATGACAGTTTCTAACAATTACAGATTTGACAATGGTAATCAGGGTGTCATCATGTGCAATAAACAACATCAGTTCATTACACGTACAGATTTGACAATGATAATCAGGATGTCACGGTGTGCAATAAACAACATCAGTTCATTACACTCACAGATTTGACAATGATAACCAGGGTGTCACGGTGTGCAATAAACAACATCAGTTCATTACACTCACAGATTTGACAATGATAACCAGGGTGTCACGGTGTGCAATAAACAACAGTTCATTACACTTACAGATGACAATGGTAATCAGGTTGTCACAGTGTGCAATAAACAACAACAGTCAACAGTTCATTACACTTACAAATTTGACAATAGTAATCAGGGTTCATTACACTTACAGATGACAATGGTAATCAGGGTGTCACGGCGTGCAATAAACAACAACAGTTCATTACACTTAATAATTTGACAATGGTAATCAGGGTGTCAACAACGCCAGTTCCCAACACCGATAGATTTGAAAATGGTGACAAAAGCATGTGCACTTGACAGTGACAGTCCTTTATACTGACAATATGTAGCAGTGATAATGAGACAGTGTGCAATAAGCAGTACCAGTTCTTAACAATGACGGTCACAGTGCGTACTATAAAAAGCTGTCCGTTTCTATCACTAACAGGTGATACCGATGATGACAATGTACGCATTTAAAACAAATAAGTGTTCTAACATTAACTGGTGTGACAGTGGCGGTTAATATGTGTGCAAATCATTATGACAGTTGCGGACATTGAAATATGTGGCAATACTGGTAGATCTGCGTGCAACGAACTGTTTAGCATTTCCCCATACTGACGCATACGACAATGGTAAGCAGTGTGTGTAAATTTAAAAAAAAGAAGTCAGCTCCTTACACTGACAGATTTGACAATGGTGATACAAACGTGTGTAATAATCAGTGACAGTCCTTTATACTGACATGTGTGACGACGCTGATATGAATGCATGGAATAAACAGTGACAGCTTTTGACAATTGCAGGTGAGATAATGATTATCACAATGCGTAATATACACGTAATAACTGACACTTTCTATCACTGACAGCGATGAAAATGGTGGTCAGTGTGTGAAATAAATAATGACAGTGCCTAATACTAATACGTATTACGATCGTGATCAGTGTGTGCAAATAAATAACGACAGTACCTGATAATGATACGTATTACAATCGTGAGTAGTGTGTGCAATGAACAATGACGGTTACTGACACTGACATATAAGACGAGTGATAAGTGTGTGTGTGTGTGTGTGTGTGTGTGTGTGTGTGTGTGTGTGTGTGTGTGTGTGTGTGCGCGCGCGTGTGTGTGTGTGTGTGTGTGTGACACAAGGTAAATCCTGGAATTGCTGCCACCCCTCCATGAAAATATGTCAACAAGGGCAGACTCTCCAATGAGAATAACTAACATGCTGGACCGCTCCTCCACCACTCCCCTCCCCCACGCACACACACCCTGCCCCGACCCCAAGATGATATTCCTTCATGTCTTTTTCCTCTCAAATTTTCTCCCATCGGGCTTCGGCAGAAAAGTGTCTTGCCTGTGTGTGTGTGTGTGTGTGTGTGTGTGTGTGTGTGTGTGTGTGTGTGTGTGTGTGTGCGTGCGTGCGTGTGTGTGTGTGCGTGTGTGTGTGTGTGTGTGTGTGTGTGGTAATATACAAGTGAATCCCAAGTGGATAGAAGTGCGGTGTCCAGGATTTGGTACTTAAAAGTGTCAGGATTATTAGTACCCTTCCATTAGACCTTACACGATGCCCTGAGCTCTAGTCTTTCGGATGACGCAATAAATCGAGATCTATAAGCGGCACCCACTCACTTCATGTGTAGCAACAAGAGAGGTATCACTGATAAAACTCGGTATAAAAAAAAAACAAACCCAAAAACCAACCCCAGCTCCACCTTGATAGTGGAAGACATGCACGCAGACGAGGGAATGAGGATGTCGCTGCACTATGCTGATGCGCCTTCCTCGGGTAGAACACCCCAAATTTCGCAGCAGAGAAATCAGTTGTGACGAGAAAGAGATGCAATGCAGAATAATGTAACACAATATAATGCAGTACAACGAGGGGGAGATGGCGGAATGGTTGAAATGCTCCTCTGCTAACACAGTGTCTGTGAGGGTCTGGGTGCCAATCCCGGCCTCGCCCTTTGTCTTAACTTTGACGGGAAAATCCAAGTGAGCGCACAGTCATCAGGATGAGACACTAAACCGAGGTCGAGTGTGCAGCACGCACTTGGCGCACTGAAAAACGCAAAATTATGTAGTAGAAATCCACCCTGATAAGTACACAAATATATATATATATATATATATATATATATATATATATATATATATGTGTGTGTGTGTGTGTGTGCGTGTGTGTGTGTGTGTGTGTGTGTGTGTGTGTGTGTGTGTGTGTGTGTGTGTTTATTGTTGTTGTTTTTTTTTTTTTTTATCTGGATTGGAACAGTTTTCATTTGGTTTCATCATCCATGCTATTCCAGGAGTCAGCTTCATTTCTTTCAGCTGTCGATGTCCCATTTACCAACATGGACAGACAAATAAAAGAAGCAAGCAGCAACAAGAATGTGAACATGTAGTAAAAGAATCGGTCACAGGTGAACGCGATTTCCTTCCATGTCATCACTTCCGGTTCTGACGACGTCACTTCCGATTCCGAGAACCTGGTAGGCTTATCTTTGGAAGAGAGGGACTCTTTTTCAGATGAAGATGGCCAAGCTTTCCGAGTGTTGAACTTTGCAGGGCAGGAGTCTTCCGGACCTGAAGTCGTGTCCAGGGGGGCGATGGGTGTAGTCACAGTGCTGACGGGACTCGTCAGTGACGAATCGTCTACAGGACAATCAGCTGGCACCACCTGAAACAACGGACTGGCATTTTGCTGGCACTCTTCCACTTGTTTCATTATATGATGTTTATCACCCATTAGACTGCAATGACTGTCGTTAGGCGGAGTCACCCATTTGAGCTACAAACCCGTGTATTTGAGCTACAAACCCGTGTATTTCAGTTCCAACCGTGCAATGTCACTTTTAATGTGTCAGATCGAAGCAGCACATGGCTTATTGCATAATTTTAACCGAAACTCTGTCCCAGATCCAAATTTACAATTAGATCACAACCCCAAATCAAACCGATCGAATCCAGATTTAGATCCAAATGCTTCATTCCATTGTGTGGCATGGAAAGTATGCCCTCGGCATTGTAGACCACGTAGTGAAAAGATATAATGATCATGAGCGTCTTTTGTTTTCTGCTGGTTTCTTTTTACTGGCAACTTGATTGTCAATTTATTTACTTATTGCTTTTCATTGGCAGATATATATTTACTCCTACTTTTTACTGGGTGATCAATTCACACACACACACACCCTCCCGCCCCATTTTTTTTTTTAATCTCCGTGGTGTGGTGACTACATGGAAACTAATACTTACCTGTGGTTTCCACGGTCTCTTGCACATGAGACGCTGCAGGTACACGGCCAGAGTGCGAAGCCGTGGGCCAGGTGGGGAGCGTTCATCATCCCTGAAGTGCAGGTTGAGGATCCAGACGGACAGCACCACACCCAGCGCTGTCTGCCCCATCACCACACTCAGGTACACAGACAGGAGGGACGTCTGGACAAGGACACAAAGTTGCAGCTGTGCATGTTTTTGTTTGCACCCTCCCGTCCCCCACCCCTAGCCCCCCCCCTATCTCTCTCCCAGATCACACCACCCCAGAATCCTCACAGAGGTGATATTGACCGTGTTGTCCTCATTATCTGGCCCCACTCCCCTGAAATCTCAAGCTCCAGATGGGTGGGAGGAGAGGGATGGAGGGGGGCGGGGGGAGGAGAGTGGGGAGCAGGACAGGCGAATGTGAATATAACAAAGAAAGAAAGAAAAATAAAGAAACAGCGTCAGTTTCAACAATAATTGTACGATAGTCATGTCCGACTAGAACTATCAGAACTGTTGAAGAGGCAGCTGCTGTCCTGATTACCTGACCTAGTATTTGATTGTAGTGGAGAGTATCTGAGCGCGTTGGGTTACGCTGCTGGTCACGGCACCTGCTTGGCAGATGTGGTGTAGCGTACATGGATTTGTCCGAACGCAGTGACGCCTCCTTGAGCTACTGAAACTGAAACTGGAGAGTATCATGCCCAAGTTACATTTCCACTCTCTCGTCCAAAAAGGCTATACGACAATCAGCGTTCGGATGGCCCCAAAGGTCAACTAGGCTTCAAAGATGCCCAATTGCCATTTTGCCTCCTAGTTTATGTTGAGAGTCATAGTCTTTACCAAAAGACTAAGCTGTAAATGAATTCCCATTTCAGTGAAGAAACCAGTGATCATTAAGGTCTCACTTTGCTGTTGGCCCAATTGTTAGCTTTTGCCAGTTTCTGATATAAGCCGAGCGATAAGACCAATTGCTGTAATGAAAATGTAAAATATCGAGAGTTGAAGCCAAAGCCATAGGCCTTGCCACTGGCGGGCATCTGTATTCTTTTGGCGTTGTGTGTTAGGATAGAAACCTGACATAGGAATTTTTTTTAAAAGAGCAGGAGTCGTAGTGGGTGATGGACAAGCCACTTCCCTCTATATATAGGGTCGAACATTCTGGCCTTTGGTGGACACCTGTCTTCAGCCCCCCCCCACCCTCCCGTCCCCCACCCCTACCCCCCTTATCTCTCTCCCAGATCAGACCACCCCAGAATCCTCACAGAGGTGACATTGATCGTGTTGTCCTGATTATCTGGCCCCACTCCCCTGAAATCTCAAGCTCCAGATGGATGGGAGGAGAGGGGTGGAGGGGGGCGGGGGGAGGGGAGTTTTGTGGCAGAAGTTTGCACTATCCGGCCTCCTTTCCGTGGGATCTCCAGTCCCAAGAGGGTACGGCAAGTCGCCGGTAGGGCACACGATCACGCTATTCAGCCTCACCCCCATCCCCTGCACAGTTCCCATGGGTCTCGGGACGGAGTGGGGTACATGCAAGGCAACCCTTTCACTTTCCACTCACTTCCGCCAAGACGGACCTGACGGTGTTGAAAAATACTTTTAGATAACAGGAAGAGGTGTGCGCACCTGAATGTACTTGAATGTGTGTGTGGGATGAGAGGTGTTTTCACACACACACACACACACACACACACACATTTATGCATATGACAGTGTGCATCTGACTATGTGGGTGCTCACAAGTGTTGATACACGCATTAGTTGCATGTGTGCTTGCGTGTGCCTGTTCTTGAGAAAGTACGAAAACGCGAACACGTCACTCCACAAGCACTCACACTGTTGGAGGTTTTGGGCATCTGTTCAGACACAATGGTGAGGTAGACAGCAAAGGCCAGCAGCACCGTGATGGACGTGCCCATCTTCTCGCCACTGTCAGCTGGCAGAGCGAACACCAGTGTCGCCGTCAGAGACAGGAACAACACGGGCACCAATATAGCGATGAGGTAATACGTCGTCTTTCGTTTCAGCTCCAAGGTGACAGTCAGAGTGCTTTTCATGCTGAATAGAAGAAAAAAAAATCCAGACGTTTACTCGGTACTACGCTTACCTTGTCCACTTTTGGCTCACGTGTGTGTATGAAGTGCGTCCATGTAATAGCCCTGTTTCGTTTGTGTGTGTCTGTGTGTCTCTGTGTGTCTCTGTGTGTATGTGTGTGTTAAAAACTTTGACCAAAAAAAAAAAAAAAATCTGTCAAGAATAAATCTGGCTTAAAAATAGAAGGAAAAAAAAGTAAATAATTTCTAATAAAAATAAATCACATTTCCAGATGGTAAAACTTTTTCTTAGATCATTCCCAGTGTAATATCTCGAATACCACACACACACACACACACACACAACACAACACACACACACACACACACACACACACTAACTAAGATGATACAGACAGAATCTCAACGGGACCGTGAACATGACAGCATACTCAGAAATGGAAACGTCGCTGACGGTGAAGGAGACGACCTGCCAAGTGCCCGACTCTTTAAACGTATTCAGACTGGTCGCCATATCGGGCTCGGGCTGGAGAACCAGATGGTAAATGTGTGACACCAGGACCGATACCACGATATCGCAACGCTGGGTGTCGAAGGGGTAGTAGGTGACGTCAATGTCGCACGTGGTTTTGAAGACAGATGGTAGGAGCCACTCTACAAACCCGGTGTGGTCCAAACTGGAAAGGAAGAGCAATGCATAGTTTTAATTTTCACGTTCAAGAAGGTATCAGAGTCTGCCGACAAAATCCATTGACGGTACACTCCATCTGTTGAAAAAAAAAAAAAATAATAATGGTATTTATATAGCGCTGGATCTTGTGCAGAGACAAATCAAAGCGCTTTCGCACCAGTCATTCACACGCATGCATAACTCTAAAACTGTAGAAACTAAAGACAAGGAAAGGCAGGCAAGGGAGGCTATTTTGGAAAGAGGTGGGTTTTAAGGCCAGACTTGAAAGAGCTGAGAGTGGAGACTTGACGAAGCGAAAGAGGAAGTTCATTCCAATCGCAAGGGCCAGAAACAGAGAAAGAACGGCGGCCAACAGTCGAGTGTTTGAATCTGGGTATGCGTAAACAGAGTGGATCCGAAGCCGATGGTAGTGAGCGAGATGGAGTGTAGAGGTGAAGGCTATATACAAAAAGAGGCAGCAGATGCCTGACATTTGATTGATTGATATGGATACTTGTATAGCGCTTATCCTCGGTCGGAGACCAAGCTCTAAGCGCTTTACAAACACGGGGTCATTTGCACAGGTTGTTTCCTGTGTCATTCAATCAGAATTCAGGCACGCACACATACACTCTCAGACAGACTTGTAACATTTTACGTGAGTTACCGTTTTGTTTTATTTACCCCGCCATGCAGGCAGCTATACTCGGGGGTGTGCATGCTGGGTATGTTCTTGTTTCCACAACCCATCAAACGCTGACATGGATTACAGGATCTTTAACGTGCGTATTTGATCTTCTGAGTGCGTATACACACGAAGTAGGTTCAGGCACATGCAGGTCTGCATAAATGTTGACCTGGGATTTCGGAAAAATCTCCACCCTTTACCCACCAGGCGCCGTCACCGAAATTCGAACCCAGGACCCTCAGATTGAAAGGCCAACACTTTAACCATTCGGCTATTGCACCCGTCATTCAGCAGACAATTGTTCACACAAGTAGTGCATGAATCTAAACGTGCTGATCAGGCCTTGAGGGCCTTCCTAGGTTTGTGCAAAACGTTAAAATATTAAGACAAAATAACCAAGTAAGTGAATACATATATTATAGTGAAGGGAAAGATATGTAAACGGTAAATGATGGAACGAAAAAAAAAACAACAAAAAACGAAAGTGGGCCACGCTCAGTGAATCCGCGTGTACCCACACATGCGCGCGCACCAACAGAAGCGTGCAAAGACTGTCCATTTCTCACTATCCAATATAAGAGAACAGAGGGATCAATTTGAACACAAAATACAGTGATATTCAATGTATGTGTGTTTGTTTGTTTTTTTCATGATTCCCAGCACCACGTTACGGCGGTATTTAAGTTGTTTATATGATTCCCAGCAACATGTAACACCAGTCACTCTGTGATGTGTGGCTCGTTGTTATTTCTTTTATTGGAAATGTGATCAATGGCTCTTCCATCTCCTACCACTACACTGTCAGGTTTTCTTGTTTGTTTTCTTCCCGACGTTCAACCTCTCACCCAATAGCAAACCCACTATGAGTGTGTATGTGTGCACATGAATGAAAGCGTGCGTACGTGTCTTTATAACCTTGTGAATAGACGATCAGCCAGTGTAAAGAAGAACACACACACACACACACACACACACACACACACACACACACACACACACACACACACACACACACACACACACACACATACATTCATACATACATACATACAAAAACACACGCACATTTTTGTATGTGAAAATGTGTTACTCTCTCTCTCTCTCTATTTCTGTGTGTGTGTGTGGGCGGGGGGGGGGGGGGGGGGGGGGGGGGGGGGGGGGGGGTGCGTTTTAAAGTGCGTGCGCGCGCGGGTATATTATTCCACTCGCTCTGATGTGCGTTTGTCCATGAGTGTCAGAACAACTCACTGCAGTTGATTTTCGTCGAAGCCCAGTTGGCGCATGGTTACCATAGTGTTTTTCAGGGTCACATCAGGTATCCAGAAGAATTTCTGCGCGTGTGTGAAACAGCGGGTGTAGTTCGACTGGATTAAATCCCAGGTTAGTCGGAGGTCTGTCCAGGTCAGTTGGAGAAAGGCAGAAAATGTCAGTGACTGGTCAATCTCATCGACTTTCTGTTTCAAGACAAAAAACAAACAAACAAAAAAAAAAAAAAAAAAAAAAACAACAACAAAAAAAACCCCCCAAAAAACCAAAACAGCACATCTGTTGTACAGCTCACATGCTAGAAAATGGCAAGTAATCACCTGCACAAACAGAATGAGACAGACAGAGAGAGAGAGAGAGGGAGAGAGAGAGAGAGAGAGAGAGAGAGAGAGAGGGAGAGAGAGAGAGAGAGAGAGGGAGAGACAGAGAGAGAGAGAGAGAGAGAGAGAGAGAGAGAGAGAGAGAGGGAGAGACAGAGAGAGAGAGAGGAAACGAGAGTTTTTTTCAATAAGGCCATGGCCCCCTTTGAAGGGGTGATTACATATTTTGTAAGAATAGATTTGCATAAGGATATAATCTTACAACATGTATGCTCAAACAAAGCTCTGCTCTGTTTAACCAACCATGAAACTCCGTCGTTTTAATGACTTATAGATAAACATGGCAAGATTAAGAGAGAGAGAGAGAGAGAGAGAGAGAGAGAGAGAGAGCAAATGACAGATGAAAATGACAATAAGAATTCAGTTGAAATACTTAAGAAACAACTG
>NC_134899.1:33241620-33321620 GCF_041734735.1 Babylonia areolata | reverse complement strand
CATTTCAGCAGAAATACCATCAAGTCCACATGCTTTACCCGACTTCAGCTCGTGAAGAGCGAAAGAAACCTCATTCTCTGAAATTGCATTATCAAGTTCACATTCTTCATCATCATCGAGGTTATTAAGATCAGCAGAATTATCAACATTGTCCACATCATTATCCAAGGAAAATATACTTTTGAAGTGCTGATACCACTCTTCCATACTGACATTATTACTGATGTTACTTTTTGTTTTTCCACACCCCATTTCTGTTAGGCTTTTCCAGAATGCTGACGAGATTCCAGTGAAATTATTTTTTCTCTTCGATAATTTCGTCTTTTAGTTTTTAATAAAGTTTTATATTTTTTCCGTGCTTGAACATATTCTTTTCTATCTTCCTCATCCCTTGAAAATCTGAATGTTCTTAACTTATTTCTGGTGTCAGTTTTGAGCAACTTACATTCTTTATCAAACCATTCAGAATTTTGTCTCTTTGGCTGGGTAAAACATTTCTTAACCATACAACTGCTTGTACTTTAAGAGAAACATTACATGCAAGCTGATTTGAGAACATTTCGCAAGACATCAAAAAATAGTCAACGGTGCTTGACCCGTTGTTTGATATGAACGTGTAACTTCCGTCAAAACCATACTTGTGTAATCCATTTAAAATCATGATGTCTAAAGCATTACATATTTCAAGAAGCTGATCCCCAAAGAGAGAGAGAGAGAGAGAGAGAGAGAGAGAGAGAGAGAGAAACCGAAAAACGAGTTAAAGAAACAGATGCCTGACCTGCACATATACCCTACGTGTTGTTCAGGCCTTGAGAGCATAGCCCAGTCGACTTGTTTAAAAACATTTTTTTTTAACGATACGAAATGATTAAACAAATATCAAATAAACAAGTATATGCTTTTTGTTTTTAAAAGTAATACAATGAAAGATACGTAAAGGGCAAATTGCTTGAAACAGAAATATATGTAGAAGCCAAATGATTGAAACAGAATAAGAATAAAAAGGAAACAAATTGAAACAGAATAAGAATAAAAAGGAAACAAATTGAAACAGAATAAGAATAAAAAGGAAACAACCTGTACAACAAGACACATGCGATTCAGATTCCCTGATACATGGTGTCGGCGCGGGCGTCAGGCGTGATGTGATGTGATGACAGCGGCTTGGAAGTCCAATGGTATCGCAGATATTGCGCAACCTGAACTGCGCCAGTCCACGGAATCAGTGGAATTGTGCATTATATCTCTGGTGTTACAAGGTGCCGCGATGTTGTCATTGTATGTTGTATGTCTCGTCATATTTTGCCTCCCATGGAAACCGAGTGTTTTGCTTCTTATCGAACTGAGAAACACGTGTATGTATTGCGAAAGAACGTGTGCCTCTGGTGAGCGAGCGAGCGAGCGAGTGCGCGCGCGCGCGCACATTTCAGTATAATGTGCGTGTATATGCGTGCGTGTGCGTGTGTGTTTCTTTGAGTGTGTGAGGCGCGCGCGCGCGCGTGTGTGTGTGTGTGAGTAAATGAATGTATGTGTTTGTGCGTTTGCATGTCTGTGTTCGCATGTGTGCATGTATGTATGTGTGAACGTGTGTGTTTATCTCTGTGTGTGTGTGTGTGTGTGTGTGTGTGTGTGTGTGTGTGTGTGTGTGTGTGTGTGTGTGTGTGTGTGTGTGTGTGTGAATAGAATAGAATAGAACAGAATAGAATACTTTTTATTGTCATAAAAATTTAACGTTTATAAGACACAATGAAACATAAGCATGAGCATATTAAGAAGAGAAACATTCATGAACAAATTTCGCCAGCCTTGGCTGTATTTCTATTAGAAAGATCAATTCACTAGACTTTGCAGTTGGACGACAAAAATCGATTAGGAATCTGTGTCTGTAAGTATTGTACTTTACACAATTGTCTAAAAGGTGAATCTCATCTTCTAAACTGTTACAAGTATCACACAGTCATTCTTTCGGTGTATTTTTATATCTTCTCTGTTCGATTTGTAAGTCATGGGCGCTGATTCGTAACATGGTCAGTGCTTTCCTGTGTTGTGTATTTGCTGTATTCTTTATATATGGTTCAATTTTATAATTTGTCACAGCGTTCTTGTAAAATTCTAATTTAGATGAACTGTCATGTTTCCGTTCCCAAAATTTTACATATTCATTTTCAAGCTTCTTGGATATAGCATACTTTAATCTTTTAACACTAAAAGTGAACTGATTTTTCCAAACATGATCTAATCCAGTGCTAGTTAATACATTTCTTAGGAAAAGTAGCCACTGAACATTTTCATTTACTTGACGATACATGCATTTATATGTTGTGTATACAAGTGAATTTTGAGTTTCAGTTTCAGTAGCTCAAGGAGGCGTCACTGCGTTCGGACAAATCCATATACGCTACACCACATCTGCCAATCAGATGCCTAACCAGCAGCGTAACCCAACGCGCTTAGTCAGGCCTTGAGAGAGAAAAGAAAGGTGAATAAATAATAGATATACGTACATAAATAAATAAGTAAATAAATAAATAAATAATAATTATAATATAAAAAAGGTAGTGGTAATACTACTACTACTACTACTACTAAATAAATAAATAAATAAGACAACAATGATGATAAATAAGCAAATAAATGTAAAATATGAAGACACACATTCACACATACACCCACACATGCATAACAGATATGCGCTACTAAACATGCAGTTTCACAGATATGAAAGCACAGTCAAATTCACATAAACGTACATGAGCCCCAACACACACACACACACACACACACACACACACACACACACACACACTACCCTGCACCTCCTCTACCCCCTCCTCCACACACTCATTTCTAGGCTACGTATCGCAGCTTCCACGGCACACACACACACACACACACACACACACACACACACACACACACACACACACACACACACACAGAGATGAACACTTACTTGTACAAGCACACACACATACGCCCATATCACCCACCCCCAACCCCACACACATATATACACACCCGCACGTTCCAATATCCCGTTGCTCCCAGAGTGTAGGCATGTATACACTCACATACCTCATCCTCTACCCCCCTCCCCCCGGCACCCCCACCTCCCCCCCTGAAACACACACACACGCGCGCGCGCGCGCGCGCGCACCCACACACACACCCACACACACACACACACACACACACACGCACGTGCACAGAACTCTCCTGACACTTGTGTACATTTACACCCTCGCGCATGCACAAACGCACTCAAACACACAGACCCACACACACACACAAACACACACATACACACACGCACAGAGGCTGCCACTGATTGGCCGCAAGAGGGATGGGAAAAGATCTCTGATGCCAAGAACGTGGCGTCTAGTGTGTTGCTCAGTCTACTGTATTTGAAAAAGCCCACAGAAACTGTTCCGTTTTGAAGAAATGTGCACAATGTTGGTTTGGAAATGATGCCGATATTTGTTTGATTTGCAAAGCATCGTGCTCTACCTTTCATGTTAGACTTTCATATTAGGCTAATAGGGAATCTGCCTAATTCTCCAAAAACGGGGGAAACCATTGCTCTTTTATGTACACCAAGTAATTGCTTACAAAACTTGACATGAAGTCTTTCATGTGGAAATTTGTTGAAAAGACAATTACTGAATAATTCGAATAAATTAAACGATACATCTCCTGCAACATCACATGGAAACCAAACTTCTGCTCCATATGTTGAAATAGGCGTTATCAAAGTATCATATAACTGACACATGATATCTATATTCATATTTGTATTACGAAATGTTCTGAGTAGCACATGTAGAGCCTTATTTGCTTGATTTTTAAGATGACCTTGTGCTCGACTTAAGTTGCCATTTCTATGAAATATAACCCCTAAATGTTTATATTCTTCTGCTGTTTCAAGTATGTCCTCTCCACATTTAAAATGTAGGGGTATTTTAGGGACAGTTTTTGAAAAAACGATTACTTTTGTCTTTTCTCTATTCAAACGTAAGCCCCATTGACTGCAGTAACAGTGTAAAATGTTAAGCTTTTGTTGCAAGCCGTCTTTAGATAATGATAAAATAACTAAATCATTTGCATATAAAAGACATGGGAGTCTAGTAGATGAAGTGTTGTGAATTGTTGGGGAGTTCATATCTGTCATATCTGTGGTGATATCATTTATGAAAATATTGAATAGAGTTGGGCTATGTGTATTTCCCTGATGTACCCCCTTTCGAATAATAAATTCTCTGCTGAAATGATCTTGTGATTTTGCGTAGATTTTAGTGTTCGTATACATATTTTTTATTATATTAAAACATTTACCTTTTATTCCTATTTGGTGTAGCTTCAGCATCATTGCATAATGCCAAACACTGTCGAACGCTTTTTGAAAATCTACAAAACAACCATATAGTCGACTGTTTTTTCTTTTTATTATCTCAACTACTAGCTTTTTTAAAACAAAGATTTGATCAGTGGTTCTATAGTTTTTTCTTGTTCTTTGATCAAAACGTCGTTAGTCTCCAGATATTCATTCATTCTTGTATTCAGGATTGTGCAGAATACTTTATCTAATGTATTAGTCAGTGTAATCCCCCGATAGTTATTTGGGTCCATTGGGTTGCTGCTTTTATATATCATCATCATCATTATCGCCACCACTACCACCACCAACATCATCGTCTTCGTTAATGCCATTACGACCACAAAACCGGCCGTCGTTTTCAGTACAGCATGGATATAATTGCTCTGACTGCAGACCTTATACGCTACACGTAAACTATTTGTGCCCTTTAGTCACGGCCATTAACACCTGACAGGCTGCTACGGGAGGCAGACAGTACATTTCAGTCGTGGACAATGTCGCCAACATAAGGGTGTGTGGGGTGTGTGAGGTCATCAGACGACTGAATCTGCCAGAGCAACGGAACGTTTTGCTGATACCTGATAGGTTGGTAGATGGAGAGAGAGAGAGTGAGTGTGTGTGTGACGGGGTGAGGAGTGGGGGAAGGCGTAGGGCTGTAGATTGTGGAACTTGGGGAATGGTCATAAGTGGATGGAGGGAGGCCTGGTGGAGTGGTAGGGAGAGGGGGGAGGGGCTGTGTGGTTTCGAAATACTCACTGCTCACACAGCCACGAACCAACCGGCATTGATGAGCTGTGTGTGTGTGTGTGTGTGTGTGTGTGTGTGTGTGTGTGTGTGTGTGTGTGTGTGTGTGTGTGTGTGTCTGTGTGTCTGTGTGTGTGTGTGTCTGTGTGTGTTTATTTATTTGTGTGTGTTTATTTATTCGTGTGTGTGTGTGTGTGTGTGTGTGTGTGTGTGTGTGTGTGTGTGTGTGTGTGTGTGTGTGTGTGTGTGTGTGTGTGTGTGTGTGTGTGTGTGTGTGTGTGTGCGCGCGCGTGACCGGCTTAGCTAACTGACCAACCGTGGCAATCAGGACCGCGGAATCCAGTCCAGGTCTGCGTTGACGTACATCAGCCGTCTAAATGTTTGTTCAGTAAAATCGTGCTCCAGGTCATTACCAGTGACAGCAGTGATTTGTCCACAGTCCACGACCCCGCTTTTCGTGCCCCCCCGCCCCCCCCCCCCTCCACCCCCCCACCCCTTTTTTTTCGTTTATTTGATTTTTTGGTGTCACCCCCCTCCCCATTTTTTTTTTCTCTCTCTCTTTTTCGGCGATTCTTGGTTTCCTAATGTAACGTTGTTGTCCAATGTCCAAACATCAGCTGTAAAAAAAAAAAAAAAAAAAAAAAATGAACGGAAGTAATGTTCAATAAGAGACTGGGGATGTGGTGGATGGTAGATGTAGAGAGGAACATGGAGAGAGAGAGAGAGAGAGAGAGAGAGAGAGAGAGAGAGAGGAAGGAGGTCTATCGATCTGAACCATTTGCTTGTGTCACAAGGTAAATGCGAATGGCAACCACACACAAAACTAACAGGTTTTTTTTAAATACTAAACACCATGTGCGGGATTTGCTTTGACTGACTCCAGTAAGGCGCAAAAGCCCTACGAAGGGCCCCAATGACAATGACATTTTACATTGAATAAACATACACACACATGCATACCCATACAAATAATAATTATAGTATTTATATAGTACTGAATCTTGTGCAGAGACAAATCTAAGCGCTTTCACACCAGTCGTTCACACGCATGCATAACTCTACAACTGAAGACAAGGAAGAGGTAGGGGAGGGATGCTATCTTGTGAAGAGGTGGGTTTTAAAGCCAGACTTGAAAGAGCTGAGTGCAGAGACCTGACAAAGCGATAGAGGAAGTTCATTCCAGTTGCAAGGTCCAGAGACAGAGAAAGAACGGCGTACAACAGTGGAGTGTTTGAATCTGGGTATGCGTAAACAGTAAACAGAGTGGATCCTAAGCCGGTCGTAGAGAGCGAGATGGAGAGTAGAGGTGAAGGCAGCCACAAAGATACACATATATACATACACATACATTCATAAAAGTTTCATATCTCACACACACACACACACACACACACACACACACACACACACACACACACACACACACACACACACACACACACACACACACACACACCGTCACACATGTGCATTCGCATGTATATTATAGAAATATACTAATGCGTGACCGTCATGTATTAAATGTTCATAAAGCAATATATATTTTTCAATATTCTGTAAATTGCTTCTTCTTTGTCTTTTGGCTTATATCAAAGTGTAGTGTAGTGTCACAGAGAGAGAGAGAGAGAGAGAGACAGACAGACAGACAGACAGACAGACAGACAGACAGAGATACACAAATGAGAAAATAGACTTAGATATGTCAACGAGATCATCTGAGAGAGAGAGAGCACACACACACACACACACACACACACACACACACACACACACACACACACACACACACACACACACACACACACACACACACACACACACACACACTCCACAGAGACAGAGACAAAGACAGACAGACAAAAACATAGATGAAAAGTGAGACAGATCGAAAGATTTTCAGTGTCGTGTCAAAGCGCGCGGACTGATCCATATACGCTACACCACGTTTGCTGTTAAAAGAGGGGAAGAAACCCACACTGGCTTGACTTTGAGAGACTTCCCTGGATTAAAAGGTATCGATCGATTTACATACTGATGGTGTCCATTCACGTACTGTAGGCCACATACCCTTTTAACCAACGGGGCGGGTGGGGGGGAAGGGGGTAGGCGGGGGGGAGAATATACAGGGGAGTGTGTGTGGGGGGGGGGAAGATGATGGGGGTGGGGGGGGGGAGGCTGCTAAAAAGCCGAACGGCGTGAAGAGGTTGAGCTGAAAAGGTCATATATCCGGAACCAGTTGGCACAATCAAGACAAGTTGCTAAGTGCGTGTGCCTACTGGTGTGGAAAAACAGTGGCCGAATCGGCTGGGCGTTCCAGTCATCACCTATTTTCAGGGATAGAATCAGTTCATTACAAGGAACATTTTCGACCAGTGTCGCAAGCAGAATTGGAACAGTGGGGGAGGAGGGGGGGGATGCTGCAACTGGTGGAAATGAGCGGCCGGCAGGAAACTTTTGATTGCCGCCCTAAATGCTGCGGGGAGGGGGCGGGGGGTGGGGTTAGGGGGGCGAGGGGGTCCTTGCACTGACGACTTCTTCTTCAAGCTGGTTCCATTCTACTGTTGTTTTTTCCAATAAAAAGTTTTTTCATTCCCTTTTGTTGAATGGGATTGCAGAACCTTTGTTGTTCCAAATTGTTCTTGTTTCTGCTGGTTTTTTGTTTGTCTGTTTGTTTTTTCTAAGTCCTTATCCTTGTATAGTGTTGATCTGGATCTTCTGATGGTCATTCTGACAGGTGTCAGGAACTTTTCTGGTGGCAGAGCTGGAGGTGGCAGTCTCTGCTCTTGTAGCATATCAGTCACATAGTCTGGGTCCCTGGACCCGTCGTCTTTTGTGGGGAACCTGGCGGCCTGGCGCTGGACCCACTGGAATCTTTCAATGTTTTTCTTGAGGAAGGGGTCCCATACCTACTCCAGTGTGGAATGGACAAGAGAGACAAAAGCCATCGGCCGACTCTCCCGGTGGCGGTTCCTTAGGTTACGTCTCAGGGAGCCGAGTTTACAGATGGCCCTTATGCAGATTTCAGGGCTCTAGCTGGGATTCCGTCTGGTCTGCAGGTTCTTCTCGGGTTTAGGTTCCTGAGTAGTTTGGCCATTCCTTCCGTTGAGATGTCAAGGTCATCGATGCTGGGCTGGGCAGGGCTTGTCCTTTAATTGAGGGAGGTGGAGTTTTTTTGTTTTTTGTTTTTTTTCGTCAAGCGTGAAGACAGAATTGAACTGAAAAGGGTTTGAGGCCCTTTTTCGACGTCGTGTTTTGTCCTTGAGAACGGCACTTTATTCCGACTGACCTCACTCACGTCGTGTTTTGTCCTTGAGAGCGGCACTTTATTCCGATTGACCTCACTCCACCTGGGTGTGAATGTTTACCAGACTTCGGTTGAGGAATGTAAAAGCGGAGAAAGGAGAGGATTGGGCCCCACCATCTTATGCTGATTCCAGGACACAGTGAATATGAAATCACTGCCTCGATTGCGTAAAAGGCTTTGTGACCCTTTAACATTTCTAACTTTTATCACGCTTGTGTGAGTATACACACATGTGTGGCTGTTCGAAGTTCGCTAAACGTAGCCAGTCTTTTTTCCCCTCGAGTTTTTCTTGTTATTTCAATTATTTGCCCGTTGTATGCGTCTTTCTTGTTTTCTATTTACTCATTTTTGCTGTTTGCGTTATTTCATTTTTGTTAATGTAAAGGCCGTTACTAATGGTAGGCTGTAAAGGCCAGACCAGTGCACCAGGTCTGTGCACTGGTCATCAAGTTTTTTTTTAAGTAGATGTGTTAAATGTTACGTATAATGGGTCAGTCTTCAAGCTTTGACGCCCCCTTGAAACTGTAGCTGTGAAACTAACACCAACCAGGTCTGTGCAACCACTAACATTACACTGATTCGAGACCAGGGCTTGCTGCTGGTTTAGTGTTCACTCAGAACAGAAATTTTGATAAGGCACATTTTGACTGGAAAGGAGGGTGGAGGGCAAAATGCTAGGTTTTGTTTGTTAAAAGATGATCAGTAGTGAAACCTTCCATTTTGAAACAGTTATTAGTTATTTGCATTGGTAGTTGTGGCCAAGTGGTAAGCATCATGAACAGACGAGCGGGTTATTATGAAATCAAATCCCAACAGGGGAATATCAACATGGACTCCTACGCCTCGGACCACTCTGTCAGTCACCCACTGCACAGAAGCGTCTTCTGGCATGTTTCCGAAATTTACTGACCAGCCCTGCATGTTTCTTTGTCATTTTGACACAGTTGGTTTCTGAACATTAAAGGAAGCTCAAGTACAGCACTGCCACGTGGACAAACGGATAATTTTCATACTGGCAGCAGCAACTTTCTCAGCCTCATCATGCACACTGGAAAAAAAAAGACGATTCCTGATCTTTGTAACCTTAAATGTCCTGCTCATGTAGAGACTAGAACTAGTTTTCAGTTTCCATCTACTTCACTATGGAAAGTTCATGTCGATTTTCGGGGCCTGTTTTAGGAGGGATGTATAGGCGATCTCCATTCAACACGGAATGTTCACTGTCTGGCTCTGTGACTAAAGTAGCATTGTCATCACGAGGGGAGTAAGTTTTTGTTTCTGCGTTCCCTGGTTCCAACACTCTACAATTCGTCACCGCTCTTTTTCTGTCTCAGGACTTTGCACTTGGTATTACCTTCATAAGGACTGTAAGACAGGATTCTAACTTCCACCACGCATACAACCAAACAAATCAAAATCATGACAACTACTTTACTTTCAATCAAACTTTACTGTTAATAGGAATTTTTCAAAAAGGAAACATTGTGCAATCTTTTAGTATCATATCATAGGCTTTTTTCTCACTGACACAAACATCCAGAGCACAAACTTTTTCCAAGATAAAGAATGTTACAAAATCTTAAAGAATGCGGTGTACATGAAGCGTTTCTAACACCTAAAACAATGAAGATGATGATGGAAAGCAGACAGAACAGTATCAATGTATCATCACCCTAGCATAAACCGACATTTAACTTACAACAGAAAAAAACAAAACCAAAAACATTTTATTACTGCAGAACAACCAAACAAATAAAAAAATACAAATATACTGCAGTACAAGAAAACGAATCTCTACAAACATCTTATCATCGTAAAACAAGCATCACAAACATCCTCTCGCTTCAGACCAAGGAAACCAAACATCACATCTAATCTCAATTCCACTAAACAAGCTAAACATATAGCAGTTCAAGTTCCACTACCAGGCAGAAGTGAAAGCCTACTAGTTGCATGAGAGGACATCAGTGTTCTGGTTTATCAAAATAATGAGATTAGTTCTTCATAATGTAAAGAAAGCATCAACATTTTTGCATGATTATTGTTACATCACATTTTTGGGAATGTTTTGATCATAGATAACAAGAAAAAGAAACATTTCATTTGTGTTATACATTGTTTATACATTTTTCTTAAACATGATTAAAAAAAATGATACATGTAATGGCAAGAATGCAAACTAGCATGGTTATCAAGAATTTGGAGGTTTCTATTACGTTGTTCATGAACATAATGGATCACAACACCAATCACTAAGGCACAAAATTCAACCCACACCCTGACCATCTAAATGCATGTTTTATCATTCTTCACTGCCACATGTTGAACCAACAAAAAGCAAACAAATGACTCGAAAAAGCAGTCATGCATAACCAATGGAATACTTTAATTTGTAATCCAGACATTGCAGAAGTCTCTCAAAATGTCAAAAAGACAAACCGCAATCACATTGTGAGCATTTGGGGTGATTGTCCTAACACTGCGCTGAAAGCTACACGATTACGAACTGGAGCTGAATGTCAGAAAAATATGGATGAACATTGTCGAAGTGACAAAAGACATATATGTGGTGCCACAGTCTGCAAACATTTTCAATTCATGTACATGAAAACACAATGCATACCCTGCAGAATATTACATCCACCTCAACCACTGGTTGAGCAATACCAGTCAACTAGGTGAAGGCCCACCTGAAGAAATGCATGATTCTGGAGTTGCGGCATCTTTCATTCTTTCTTTCTTTCTCTGTACCACCTTTTCATTTTCAGTCTTTCTTTCCTTCCTCTACTCATTCTCCTCTATTCATCAATTGTAAGAGTTGGGGAGCAGGAAGCTTCCATGCCTCGAGCTTAGACTATTTTGACAGTCATCAAAATTGCAATGCACCCTGTGTGAGAAAAAAATGCATGCTAACATTTTGCTGGGTATGATTCAAAACGAGATGGTCTTCTTCCACATCTTATTTTTCTGCTTTTTCCACCCTGCATACTTCACATGTGTCAGCATGTGTTTGTGTGTGTGTGTGTGCATGCACACACAGACATACAAGTACACATATATACACACAGATACACAATTACCAAACCTGCCAACTAAAAGTAATCTTGATGTAAAAAACAACAACAACAACAATGGTTAGTTTTCAGGATTTAATTTTTTTTTTTTTGTTACTCCCATGTCAAAGCTGCACAGGAAAATGATACATGACAATGCTAACAATCTCCCCCTACGCCAAAGCTCTTGACCAGAGGCACGATCTTTATGAGCAAGATGCTGGTGGGATCGACCAAGACCTGCAGGGGGGAGGAGGGTTTGAACACCCCCATGGCACGGTCCTCGAACACATCAGTGATGTTGTACCCACTGGGGTTGTTCAGCCCTAGGTCAGCCAGCATCACCGTCAGGGGAGTCGGTCGTCCTTGGACATCCTTGTTGAGGAAAGCAATGGCTGTGTTGTTCTGGGACAGAGGCTTCATCCACACCGAAATGGAGTTGGGTATCTGGAGAAAAAAAAAGAAGAAAAAGAAGAAAACATGGTAAGAACAACATTCCTCCCGAAGATGATTATGGCTGCCTACATTGCAGCAGGTAAAAATGGTCATGCAGATGATAAAAGCCAACTTGTATATTACAGTATTTGAGTGAATGTGGGAGTTGCAGTGCGCAAACAAGGAAGAAGATAACAATAAAACACCCACACACATAAACACATACGCACCCACACACACATAAACACACACACTGCACACATACTCTTACTCACTGACTTTATATACAACTGTATATTATCAATCATGAAGTCATGAACAACCTCAACCATGACATGTCATTGAACGAAAAATGATGCAGAAAATTATCCATGTTTAGACTGTGGGACAAATAAAACACTCCTTTCAAACTGAAAATGTAAAAAGGTTGAAATGTTTTTTCTTTTCTTTAACTGAAATGTGTTTGCACTTCTTTTTTTAAAACAGTTAACTGACATGTGTCATTTAAAAAAAACAACAGTGATGATGGAACCATTATATTTCATATTGTGCAGCGCAGGGCATGTTTTGCATGTATGATTTAAATCATTATCACCATTATTATCATTATATTATCATTATCATTGTTACTATCATCATTATACATGTGTTTTTATGTCTGACACAAATAGTTTGCTATGGACACTGAGCTCAGTATGAACTTTTCATGTGATATCTTGTCATAGTTCATTATGTTGGCTCACTTCAGTGATCCAACCTGCATGTTTTGACGGATGATTTTATCACTGAAACTACTGTATTGTAAAGCGCTTGGAACAAAATCATTTGATCAAACAGTATACAAAAATAAAATCATTATCATTATCATCATTATCGTCACCTCATACAGCCTGACAGCCTGAGCACCCAGAGGGTCCTGGTTGATGGCGATGACATTCTTGTTCTTCAGGATGTCCAGGGCCTCTTGGGTGATGGTGCGCAGATCCACGGACATGAAGAGGGGAGAGGCAAACATGGCCCACATCCCAAACTGGGCTTTCTGCTGGTAATAGCTCAGCCCAAAGTCACCAACCACCAGCTGTACAGAGCAGGGAGAGAAGGGATGGTTGGTGAGAGACAACAGATCACACAGTCTGGCATGGTGATCTGGTACCTCAGCTCACATGTCAACAACCCCTTGATAGCTGCTGATGAGTATACTCGTCAGTGAAGGGCTGTCACCTTGCTGAGATAAGACAAGAGTTTACAGGTCAGGATGTCAGTCACCGATCTATACTGGGGCTTCTTCCTGCTGCGATTGCATTCCCTTTGATCAGCAGAATAAATCATCCACCAGCTGGATCTGGTCGAGGAGGAATGAAAGTAAACTTCATAAGGATTAAATTTCCCTACTCCAACTAGGCGTATCATGGCTCAGTGGTTAAAACCTCTGCCAGAAAAGGTGACTCAGTCCTGAAGTGGCGACCACCCTGGAGGCGCAGGTTCGAACCTGCTGAGGACCAGGAAAACAGAAAAAAGAAAAGGCGGCAATACAAGGGCATCCAGGAGTCATGACCTGGGTGCAGCCCGGCCCCCTTAGAGTGTAAGGAGTTCAGGGCCGAAACACTTGACTGAGGGCGGCTTCTTCTCTGAAGACCTTGTACTGTCCAGCTCTCCCTAGAGTTTCTTATCACTAACACTGAAAAATACAGAAAAAGGAGGAAATGCAGAAACAAAAGGTCTCACACTTCACCAAGCTTCAGCAGTCAAGGGGTTAACCTAAAATCACCAAACAGTGTAAGCAGTAAACTGAGTATTCAGCCATATACTACACATTCACAGATATGCAGTATACACATAAACAGAGAAGGGACTTAAAGTATATGTGGCATATGTGACACAGAATAAACATATCAAGGAAAAAAGATCTCATGTTCAGGAACTGACTATCGCATTGCCAGCCAAACAGTAATGGTCTCTGTGTAATTCTCATGTGCTTGGTGACCAAAGTAAGATCACAGAACATGTAAATATTGATAAAGTATAAGATCAGCACTCTATGTTATAAATGTATTCACAAATCTGCCCCTTCCTATCTCTGTGGCTGCCTTCACCTCTACACTTCATCTCGCTCTCTGTAATCAGCTTCGGATCCACTCTGTTTACGCATACCCAGATTCAAACACTCCACTGCTGGACGCCGTTCTTTCTCTGTCTCTGGACCTTGCATTTGGAATGAACTTCCTCTCTCGCTTAGTCAGGTCTCCACACTCAGCTCTTTCAAGTCTGGCCTTAAAACTCACCTCTTCACAAGATAGCCTCCCTCCCCTGCCTCTTCCTTGTCTTCAGTTTCAGAGATATGCGTGCGTGTGAATGACTGGTGTGAAAGCGCTTAGATTTGCCCCTACACAAGATTCAGCGCTATATAAATACTATTATTATTATTATTATCATTATTATATGATTCAGACCTTACAATGTGGGTCAGTCTATTTTAAATGGCATGATCAAGGTGAAAAAGTTGTAAGATTTCTGTATTTCTTCTTGTTTTTTTATGGCTACTGAAAATGTGTATAGTCCAGTACATAACATCATTCCTAAATGCAGCAGAGTGCAACAAAGGGCAAGGGCACTTTCATGACATGTTTCTGTGAGTCGACTTGTGCAGAGATGTCAACAATTTTTAACTCTTTGCACGAATGATCTGGAACATTTTGCAGAACATTTCTGATTTTTTACCATACATGGGGAGCAAAAGTCAGGTTCTTTCCTGTTCGGGCAAATGAATCAGCTGATTGGTCAGATCTACACACAGGTTCAGTTTGAGGGCACACACAACTGGCTTTGGCTCAGCTTCATCATCCAAGACTGGTAGTGTGACTCACTGCCCCAACCTTTGCTCAGAACACTACGTGCATTGTGAAACCACAAAGCAGCTCACAATAACAAAACAAGCAGTTGACCCTTAACAGCCAAGTATGAACTCATCAGAACAATTTTGTTGTCAGTGTAGCACTGGAACAAACTGCGTCCAGTAATAACAAAATGCAACAAAAGCTGGCATCACTGTTTGTATTCTCAAATGCTTTCATCTTCTGCTGACTTAAAAAAAAGATTTCTGTTTGTTCATTTCCTTCAGCCCTCACAGCCAGCTTTCGTTGACCAGCTGTGCCTCAATCAGTTCACACAGAATGTAGACTGTACCAGAAATAGCTTAAGAGCATCCTCAATTCCTTTTTGACAGAATGAGAGAATCAATCACCTACATCAAAGCTCTAGACCTAGATCTTGGTGGACTCCATCAGCCTCCTGTTTGTCCATATACTCTGTCAGTCTGGACATGGTGGTAGCTGCCTTGTCGATAAACTTGTTTAGTTCAGTGTCAAGAGTGAGGGACCGTGAGATTTTCAAACCCAGGTACACAAGGTCATGGGCAACATCCAGTTTATGGAAAGATATTCTGATGTTGGATCAAGAGTCCACGCCCTGTGTTTTCTTCAGTCTGATGATGAGAAAAACGCTGAGACTGAAACTGGACAGCATAATGTCTGCCAGAGTTGTGTAACAGTTGTGTGACCTTTTACTTGCATATGACCTCAGAAAGCTCCATATGGTTAAAGCCTGAGACAGCTCACAGCTGTAGAGTCACCCAGTCTGGTTTATAAGGACCAACAGGAGAGACAGACTTCACAGCACAGAGTGCTGTTCACTAACATTTCTGGTGGGAGGTAACAAACGCTGATCATCTTCTTTCACACACACCCCCCAGGTTTATGGATACAAATTTATATCCCCTTTATGAGAGGCAGGCTACTGAAGAACTAGGTTTACTCTGTCAAGGTGAAAGCAGCACATGGTTATACCAAACAGCAGAGCAAAGGCAAAAAAAAAAAAAAAAAAAAAAAAAAAAAAAAAAAAAAAAAAAAAACCTCTCTAAATACTCTAAGAAGAAACTCTGTACAGTCTTTCACCCCTTTGTTTCAGTTATGTATACAAGTGAAAATCTGGATGTGAAAGCATTTTGATTTGTTTCGGCACAAGATCTAGCACTATATTAAGATATACATTTATTATCATTTATCACTAAATGTGACTGGCAACAAGTGTCTTACCTCATCTGGGTCGGCCCAGCTACCAGGCCCGGAGTAGGTACTGAAGTTCTGACCGTTATTCCCATAGTAATCAATAATTTGTATAACACTTTTCCATGAATCCGTCAGATCAACATAGTTGCGCCACATGTTACATGTGTTTCGAATGGCATCGAAGTTGGACTGCACAGCATGGAGAGAACAAAACCAAGAAAGGTTAACACAAAAGACAATACTAAAGAACGCCTTCCCCCAGGTAGTTGTGTGTGGAAAAACAAACACTCTATGGCTTTCCAAAAGGAGGTGCCATTGCTGGTGCCAATGTTTCATTTCTTTCTTTTTTTTTTTTTTCATTGCAGTAAGTTGCATGTTTTAAACAAAATCTGTGACAACATTTTCTTTCTCATCCTGAGGAAGCTACATTCCTTGGCCTCTTGTCAATTTTCTATAAGACTTCTTCACTTTGAATGAAGCCGTATACCTCATTTGTTATTCCATGAACTCAGTTGCGACACAGCTTCAAAGGGCAGCAGGATACTGACACAATAAACTGCTTTATGAATGGATTCAAGTGATCAGTTTTTGTAACACCATACTGAAATGTTTGTGGCTGGGATCCATGAGCCACTCATCTGAAGTGCATACCTTAATACCAACAGAAAGCAATACCATGGGGGTAAACTGCCAAAATGCAAATCTGTATAAAACGGAAATACTTCTACCCAGACAGTTACAGCCATTAGCTGTGGGGAAACTTAGCATTGCTACTCGTTTGCATGCCAATGTTCCATGGATTGATGAACACACAGCTATAGGCAGCATGGCAAAAAGCTGGCAGCAGTGAAAGAGCTACGCAAACCAAAAGCTCCATGCCCCGCATCATGACAAAACCAACCAGGACTGTCAATGGGGCACTGGGAAGCAAACAATATGGAACAAAAAGCACTTCCGGAAATAGCCACAAACTGAAAGCAAACCAGAACAGGGGACAAAAAGCTTTCAGCAAGCAGTTATTCAAAATATAGCAACAATATTCACATGAATGCCTGCATTCAAATGCAGATGTGGGGGGACACAAACATATGTACATACACACATACATCCATGCACTAGCAAAAGCCTGCAAGTATTCACAAACACAGAGGCTGGCTGAAGATGCAGGCTCTTCGCTATCATGATCCTTTCATACCAGTACAATACAGCTGTTTATACGCTGCCATCCAAGTACAAGAGAAGCCACAGACCAAACACTACAATGCACACATGAAACAATACCGGGTACACATTTTTTTTCCTTCTGCAAACTTACCTTGTGGGTGTTACCTTCTGACACACAGACACACCAAATGTACATTGTTGTCAAGCACCCTGAACCTCATGTTGATCAAACATAATGGCAAAAAGAAAAAAAACAACAACAAACAAACTAGAAACATAACTAACTCATGGTCTAAGAAAGAATACAATTTCCATCCACACAAACCAAAACTCCTTCCTGTCGGTGTATCCCTCCCTCCCTCCCTCTCTTGTCACCCCCATCCTGTTCTGTCTGCCTCTCCTCTCTCTCCCCCTTTACCACCCTGCCTACTTCGTGTCAATTCATCCCCCTCAACCTCACCCCCCTAATCAGCAGCCACCTACCATATCAGGGTCATTGAACCCCCCAGGGCCAGCCACTTGGCTAAAACTGCCTGAGTCAGCACCATAGTAGTCAATGATCTGCACCACTTTGTCCCAAATGTCCTCCATGTCCTGGAAGTTCCGCCAAATGTTGCAGGTGTTCTTGATGTGCTGGTAGTCACTCTGTAAAGCAGTCAGTTATACCCTCAAATACAGACGTCCTGGTAGTCACTCTGTAAAGCAGTCAGTTATAACCTCATATACAGATGTCCTGGTAGTTACTCTGTATAGCAGTCAGTTATACCCTCATATGCAGATGTCCTGGTAGTTACTCTGTAAAGCAGTCAGTTATACCCTCACATACAGATGTCCTGGTAGTTACTCTGTAAAGCATTCAGTTACACCCTATTATCATTATTATTATCATTATTAGCATTTACGCCTAATTTTGAAAACAAGCCCTATGCGTTTACAAATAGAACACATATGTAAATATCAAAAAGGAAGAAAATGACCACAAGATACCAAACATATACAGATGTCCTGATAGTTACTCTGTAAAACAGTCAGTTATACCCTCATATACAGATGCTCACATAGTTTCTCTGTAAAACAGTCACTTATACCCCCATACACAGATGTCCTGGTAGTTACTCTGTAAATCAGTCAGTTATACCCTCATATGAATACAGATGTCCTGGTAGTAACTCTGTAAAGCAGTCAGTTATACCCTCATATACAGATGTTCACATAGTTTCTCTGTAAAGTAGTCAAATATGCCCTCATTTGCAGACGTTCCGGTAATTTCACCATTAAGAGTTAATTAACCCTCATAATCATATACAGATGTTCTGGAAGTTTTGCTGATAAGAATCAATTACACTCTCATACACAGATGTTCTGGTAGTTATGCTAAAAGTTGTAAACTACAGTTTCACCCTCAAATACAGATGTTCTGATAATTTTCCTGTACAGCAGCAGTTATACCCTCATATACAGATGTTCTGGTATTTTCTCTATAAAGCAGTCAATTACACACTTATATACAGATGTTCTGGTAGTTTTGCAGTACATTTGTCAATTTCAATTACACTATCATATAAAAATGTTTTGTATTTTTTCTGTAATGCAGTCAGTTACACTCTCATATACAGATGATCTAGGAGTTTTTTCTGTGATGTTCTGGAAGTGTCTCTGGAAAGAAATCAGTTACACACACATATATATATATATGTACAAATGTTCTGGTAGTTTTGCTGTACATTTGTCAATTACACTTTCATATAAAGATGTTCCAGTAGTTTCTATGTTAAGTAGCCAGTTACACCCACATATACAGATGCACAGGTAGTTTTGCTATAGTCAATAACTCCTTCATATATACTGGTGTTCTGGTAGTTTCTCTTTAAAGAAGTCAGTTACAACCCTCATATACAGATGTTATGGAAGTTTTGCTGTAAAGCAGTCAATTACACCACAATACACAGATTTTCAAGTAGTTTCCCTGTGAAGCAATCAGTTACACTCTCATATACAAATTTCTGGTAGTTATGCTTTAAATTAGTCAATTGCACCCTCATACACAGGTATTCAAGTAGTTTCTCTGTAAAGCAGTAAATTACGCCCTCATATACAGACTGTTCCCATCCCCCACCCCCATCCCCCTTTTTTTTGCTTTTTACTTTTTCATCCTTCCACAAAAGGGTCTGTTCTTTGAATGAAAACCATATATACTGCATAAGAGCATAAAAACAGCATGATTCATTCAGTACAAAATACTACAAAAGATGTGGAAAAAAAGGTTTATCATTAATGAGATCTTTTTTTTCACAGAATACATCATTTTCCCAGGTGTAACAAGTAAATTAGTTTACTTTTTCATAAACACAGACATATTTTACAAGAAAATAACTATATGCTTATAATCATAAAGTACACTATGCTTGCTTGCTTGCTCTCTCTCTCTCTCTCTCTCTTCTTCTTCTTCCTCTTCTTCTCCTCTCCCTCTTCCATCTGTTTATTTCAGTTTTCAAATTTTTTCAAGTGTTTAAAATTACATGAATGCCTGTATTTTGTCCCATTTATTTTAACTGCTGCTATATGTTAATACCAGTTCTAACTTTTATCCAGTTCCTTACTTCACATCAACATACATTGTCACAACGGCAACAAAGCTAAAGTCCAAAGCAAAAGCTTCAACCCATCAAGCAGACTAGCAAAATACAAAAAAAAAACAAAAACCAAAAAACATAGCACAAAGATCAGAGAGGTAAATTACATGCCTACCAGACTAGGAAGGACAATCAAGCTCTCATATGACTGGCAAAATCTAACAAAGAAAGACAATTTTATAACAACAAGGAGGAGGGGGCCTGGGGGGGTGTATAAAAAGTCGTCTCACACTCATTCAGAAAATATATCATTCATAGCACAGACAGAACACAGTTTATAATTGCGGTGGATGAGATGAACACAGTTTATAATTGTGGTGGATGAAGATATCAGTACTGCTTTCACCTGATCACTGCCTACTGTACATGATGGATTAACCTGTCCTGTTGCTCCAGACATGTCCTACACAACTTGGGGGAAAGGGTGGGTGTGGGAATCAAACCCAGATCCTCACAAACACTGTGTTGACAGATAAGCGTACTAACTACTTTGCCCCCTTCCTCCTGAAGAAGAAGAATACTAAAAATTTAAAAAAAACAACTTTATAATAAATCGTTTTAAAACAATTAATAATAAAACACACAAATGAATACATAGACAGCAAAGAAATAAGTAGAAAAATAAATACATCCGCAACCAAAAACAAATCAGTCCACACTGCATGCCAACAACACTGTGGCTACTGTCTACAGATCAAGACAACAAAGAAGCAAGGCCACTGGTACAACACAAAGCAATGAGAAGCTTCTCCCCCATGCCATGTACAGCAAATGCAGCCACTTAAAAGTGGCCTTCACACAGACATAAATCTGGGCAGAAGCATCACTAACGAATTGCCAAACTTTGCAATGTGGCCAGGAAACAGAATCAGCTATTCTGGGATGCACCCAATTTACTGACAAGAATGTTTTGAATTTTTGTTAAAAGAAAATTGTATGATGAAATTCCATGTTATGCTACCACAATGTTTGTGCAAAGAAACCTTCTGGAATAAGAGTTCAGAAAATTGTGTCACAAAGACATGTGAACATTCCAATGACATTGACATGGCTGCAGCCTTGGGTTTAATATCAGTCTGGTCTACTCCATGAAGCAATGCAACTTTTGGCATAAGATCTTCGTTTTTATCTGCCTCTTATCTGTCTCTGTAAATGTGGGTAAAGGATCTTCTACATCTTTATGTAGGCATAGGGTGTATATTTTTAATTATTTCTATAAACGTATGCACAGGGTCTAAATTTTAATTATCTCTGAAAATGTAGGTTTAGAATCTTCTACAAGTTTATCTAGCTCTTTGTTTTACATCAGTGACTATCTGAATAACATTTACCGCACATACATGTCTTTCTTTCTTTCTCCACTTGTCAGCTTCACTCCCACACTCACTTGCATACACATGTACAAGTGATCAACCTTTAACATACTGCCGCTTCTTGCCCCACCAATGATTGAGGCAGTCATTTGCAATTTTTAGCGGGTATTTGCTATATATATATCTAAACCCTTTTTTTTAAGCAACCACTGGGCACTACAATCTTTACATATGGCTCTGTACTGGCCATATAAAAAAAATCACATTATGTATATCTGTAGTTACTTTAAAAAAAAAAATTATGGATGCAAGGGTGAGTGGACAGAAGGGGGAGTGGAAAGAACAAGTACACATACCTATGTTGTCATGCCTATCTTAAAAACATGCTTTGTTCCATCAGTCCACCCGCACACCAGTGTGTCTGTTCCTTCTGTCCACTCACCCTTTCATCCATCATTTTCTGTCCTTCACCTGTGTTTTCCACCTACCTGTTCAAGTCATCAAACTCCTGTCCCAGGCAAATCAAAACTGAAGATATCCAATAAAGATCATTGAAAGGTTCTGATATTCAATATGTTATGAACAAATCAATTTCTAACAATGTTTCAGAGAATACATTACAATATTTCTGTTCTTAAAAAAAAAGATCTGATATTGGCATCACCAAGGCATCTCCTTTCAAGCTCAGTGAATGAGAAATAAAATTAAAAATAAGGTGCATTTGATAATAAAACATCATACCTTGTTTCAAAATGTACACAGAGCTCAGAACTATTGAAAAAATAATCTATTTTTAGATTCTAAATACTGATACCTTGATTTAAAAACAACAACAACAAAAACCTGGAGGAAGGTAATGAATATCAACTATTTATAAAAAAATATGAAGTACACTGCTGCCAATCTCACATTTGAAGAAAAAATCACATCTATCAAAACATACCACCATGTCAGGACCAGAAGATACATGTTTGCCTTAGCATTTTTTTTCTGCATTATTTTCAAACATGAGCTTTGAGTTAACAGATTTCTGAGAGTAATGGAGGGGGAAGGAGTGGTGACATCATATAATGTGTGTGTGTGTGTGTGTGTGTGTGTGTGTGTGTGTGTGTGTGTGTTGTTTTCTTTTTTCTTCTGGATTTTTTTTTTTTTAATTCCTTTGTTGTTTAAACCCTTGACTGTCGCTGAAAAATATGCTCGACAGTGAAGAGCTGTCACCTCACTGAGATGAGACGCAGCTTAAAGAGCAGGGTGTCAAAGACCATTCAGTATTTGGACTTCTTCCTCTGGGCACTGCATTACTTTAGTTCAGCAAAATCAACTACACCATTGATGAGTTCACAAAAAAATAGTAACTGCTTTCCAGACTTGTGCTTCACTGGTCTTATTTCACTAAAGTTAAGAAAAGGGCTAATGCTAAAAAAAACATTTTTGATGAAGATGACAAACTAAGCCAATTCTGAAATAAACATTAAAGCGCTGTGTGTGTGTGTGTGTGTGTGTGTGTGTGTGCATGTGTGTATATATATATATATATATATGTATGTGTGTGTGTGTGTGTGTGTGTGTGTGTGTGTGTGTGTGTGTGTCTACTCCAATAAAATAAGAAGATAAACTTACTGTCCTGAATTTCAGGTGGTACTGTATAACTCTTCACAAATTAAGATATATCTATGGTTGGTTTGGTGACATTACTTTGCTTCAATCATTTGCATAAATCAAAATGTCTTTTCCTTTTGATGCTTTATCAAGAAATAGAACAGTAATATCCATCAGCATTTACATGAGTTTTACTACTTTTACTGCCAATCACTCACATATGAAACGGATAATAAACCAAACGTTTTTACTGGACCAAAATAGGTGTACTTTTTGTTAGTAGTGTAATCCACTAATAATATTCAACTTGTTTCAAACTGCACTTTGGTACGGGAGAATTCACTGCAAGGAGAGAACATGTGCATTTCATACCACAGCTACCATTTACAATACAGACCATTATCACTGTCGAAAAATAACAAAGCATAAAAATTAACAGACATTCTGTTAACAAGATAAGATCATATGTCAGCAACGTCTAATCACTGACAGTAAATAACGCTGCACACAATGTACATGACAAATGTGATGATAATAAGCATTCTCTGCAACTCAGTGTGCCAAGGCATCCTGACCATGTCTCCAAAAAAGTAAGAGAACCACACAAAGCATTTTAAACACGCAAAGAGCAAGCTATCATTTTCTGGAAAGGAATGCGGAATACACTGGCAGGAGTGACTGATTTCTGTAACATTGAAAATTTTGCAGCCAGGGTCCATGGCCTGATTTACCTAAGTGTGTGTCTTAAAACCAGAAGAAAGTCAAATAAAGGGGAAAAAACACTGCATTTTTCTTATCACCAACATGGAAATATGTACATGGAAATACATCAAACCGTGAGAATAAACACCATTCACCAGAATCCCACATCCTCTGCTCCCGCACCCTCCTATCAAATTTCAAACCAAACACCCCATACTTTTTTTGTGAAACCTGTATTGCAAGCCCAGTGGATGCTGCCTGCCATGGACATAATGATAGCATGTTTAAAAGTTTGAAAAAAATATTGTAATTTTGGTTCATGTTTTTTAACAGGAAAACTTGGATCTTGTGTGATTTCAAAGGAATTTGTCTTATCAGGAAGGAAACATTTCTATCACTGAAAATCTGTGTAGATCTTCTTTCAGAAAACTTTAGAGATAGAAACCACAATTTGAATGAGAGTCTTTGTATCAAAGACACTTTAATGCGTCACGGTTTCAAAGAAAATAAAAATAGTTCTATAACAAGTATCTAAAGTTATAAATAACTTTTTTAAAAACACCAAATCAAAGATAATCTTTTGTGTAAAAGAAAAAGAACTGAAAAAAATAAGAACAAAACTAAACAAACAGCCCGCAGATCTGGTCACTTTTAATATAACAAAAACAAACCAGTTATGTGTAATAAAAACATTCTGCAGTGCTATCCCTTCACAAAACAGTCCTCAATAAGGCTTCCTTTCATCAACAGTGAAATCATTTGATCATCTTGGTTTCCATCCCATGCACTCTACCCCCCCACAACTGCCCTCCCCCCTCCACCCCCCCTGCACCCCCCTTCCCCCCCCGACCCCCGTCCCGTTTTTTTTTAAATTTTTTTTTTTTTTTTTTATCCCTTTCTCTTTATTCCTTAACCCACTTTTTATCTTTATGTTTTTGAACATTGCTTAGAATCTGGTACTGTGTGGCAATGCTAATCAATACAACCTTGAGGTGGTGAGCGTACTCATAGAGTGGCCATTCACATGAGTACAAGATGGGCCGGCCAGTCATGTTGAGGAATTTCTGCATGATGGATAGCCTGTAATAATGATAATTGATAATGAAAATAATGTACATTTGTATAGCACCTTGTCTTTCTAAGAGCTCAGGACACTTTATATAAGGAAAAAGTTAATAAAAATGATGAAAATATCAGTTCACTGAAAACTTCCAATGCTAGTTGGGTTTTTTACGTGGTTCTTCATAGCATTACTTTCTCTTCTCTTCTGTTTCAGAGGGATTAACTGAAAACAAAAAGTTCATTACCCAGACATTATTTACCAAACAATGTACAATAAATCTGACTGAAAGAGAATGAAAAGCATCTTCACACAGACATTCACACACACATGTATATACAAACACACACATTAAACTGTCAATCTGCACAATAACAAACTATTATGAAAACATGCAAATATACCTGTACAAACATACTGACACATTTACTCACTCACTATACACAACTATTTGTGCCTTTGTTTGTGAGACTGCATCTCCTCTTTTCTGATTTGATATTTTTACATTGCTTGATACACAAACTTCTTGTCTGCACACATTTTAACTAATAATTATGTAACTGAAAATATGAAAAGTCACTTTCTTGCTTTTGTATAACAAATTCACAAAGTCATGCATGCACACACACACACACACACACACATGCAAGTGCGCATACACACACATCCATAAACACAAAAAACAACTTCAAGACTGTCAAATAGACAACAAACAGAGTGAGAGAAATCCCCACACTCATCTCCTACTCACCATACTTCATGTCAGAAGCGTCTGAGTTACAACCATCAAACTTCAGCATGTCCACCTCCCACTCTGCAAATGTGTTGGCATCTGTCTGCATGTAGAACTCTGACCCGGGGTACTTTGCGCAGGTCTCATAGCCAAAGTCTTCATAGATTCCCAGCTTCAGACCACGATCATGCATCTGTTGTGAACAGAAACCAATGACATACAAGTCAATGCATCAAACATTGCTGGTAATGGTATTCATTGTCACAAGTTTTCAATTCTGAAAACACTGTTTTTGAGGTTAACATTGGTCTGTCAGGTGTCAACCACACCTGCTTTATTTTAAAAGGTCTTGCAAATCACATGATGAACCTGGGTCTGTCAAAAATAAGTGCCCAAGACCACTGGAGAAAAACAAGACAACTACCAGCACCGATCACCAACCAGACACTCTAATCTTGATGAGATGCAATCAGTTTTCAATACACCATGAAGATAAAACCTGATATTCATGAATGTGCTTAAGCACAGTCCCTTGTCTCTTAAAAGACTTAGAAGAAGCAAATGAATGAATCAGTGAAACACTTTTACATAGCAAATAATCTTGTGTAATGCTGCTCAATGAGCCATGCACACCCCACTCAAACATTTCATGTACTAAAACCACACACCACACAGAGCATTCCTCATACACAGCCTGTAACATAACACTAAAAGAATTCAGACCACAGGCCTGTCTATGAGAATGATGCTTGACCTTGTACTGAGTGTCCTGTCTTCAGGTAGGTCTGGTGAAGGTGTGCATGATTTCTTTCTCCCAAATTTAACTCTTGCTCAAATAAAAATTGCAAATATTTTCCATTCCAATGGTGCAAAATTTATGATATATGAAAACATGTAAGGAACTGAAAGTGAGGCAATTTAACAACCTGTTGTGACAAGAGGAGGAGTACAATGATACGGTATCTTCACACACACACACACACACACACACACACACACACACACACACACACACACACAAACACACACACAGGACATACACACACACACACAGGTTTTTAAAATTAAACACATAAAACACATGCACATCACACACATACACTTATACACACACACAAGCAACTGACACCAACCCATCCACACACACACACACAAACACATTTACACAAACGAGATACACACACACACACACATCCACACACACACACAGCCCTCACATAATCAGCCAAAGCCTTCATGCCGCTGGGGAAGCGCTCTGGGTCGGGGACCAGCTTTCCCTCACTGTCTCTGTACTTGGCAGGCCAGCAGTCGTCAATGTCAATGTACACATAGCCCAGCTCCCTCAATCCCAGCTTCACAACCATGTCCGCCATGTCCATGTACAGTTTCTCACTGCCAAAATAGGGTTGTTTATTTTTTGTTTGTTTGCTTCCCTGCAATTCTGATGCAGAAAAACACTGAAAATATACACACATCGACTGGTTTCTCCTCCAAACTGACTCATGCAGACATAGTTGGAAATACTGTAGAACTTTATTTTAAAATAATTTTCCCTTTGCAACAGTTTACTTGCAGTTTATGTAATTGTAGGAATGTGGAGACCATTTTCTTTTCCTCAGGCACACAGTTCAAATATGTTTTGTTTTTGTTGTTTGTTTTTTGTTGATGCAGTGAGGAAGTCTTGTTGAGCAGCAAGAAAAAGAGGAGGAGGTATGTACAATACATTTCAAACTCAATGATTATAAACAAAACAAAACAGACATAAGTTCATAACATTTCAGAAGGGTGTGTAATGAAAGAATCCCTGATATTAGAAACATATTTCTAAAATGTGTTTTACTTTTAAGTATTGTGTGGGTTTTTTTTGGGTTTTTTTAATTTTTTTATCTATCTTTCGGATAAGAAATTTGATATCTATACATTTATATTCATTTGTTCACTTTGTATAACTGCACCTCAGTTGTGCTTGCATCATGTGCTTATTGTTATTGCATCCTCCACATTCAAATGGTTCTGTACGATTCGCTGACATTTCCTTGTCAGGGTCACTAGGATGTAGGATTACAAATCTCTGCATGCAGGGAATTGCTGGTTAAGAGGACAGAGCACCTGAAAATGAAGTGAAGGTCTTGGGTTTGATTCATGCATCAGCCTCGACCCCTGGTCTTTGGAATTTATCACCAAAGTGTTTCCCTGTAGCCACTTATTTCTGGAGTACTGCTCAGTTGTTGTAGTTGGGTCATAAAATTTTCCATATTTTTGTGTGGTAACTTCTTCCAAAGTCTATGACCGTTCACTGCTAAAGCAAAATTCCATGTGACGGGGGTGGAATAGCATGCTACAATGCAAGTGCTGTGCTCACTTTTGATTTTTATCCATGCCTGTGAACGTATTTGTTTCGAAACAAAAACACTCCACAATAATAATAATAATAATAATGATAATAATAATGGACATTTGTTGAGTGCTTTCCTCCCTTAAAGAGAGCTCAAAGCGCTTTACAATAAACATTGAACACACACACACACACGCACACACACACACACACAATGTGTGCGCAATATCTCACAAAAGAAAAGAAAACAAGGGAGGCAAGGCCTTCAAGACTCACTTGTTATACACTTTAAAAAAAATTTTTTTTTAAAATCCAAGCTTTTTATGTATTGAGTATAATTTCAAAATGTAATGTTTAAGATGAGAAAGATCAGTTTAAAGCAAATTAAGTCCCCCCAGCATTAATCACAGAGTAATTTCCCTTTTTTACTATTTGCACCAAAACGTTTGCAAAATAAATAAAACTTCCATGCTTAGCAAAAGAAGTTCCTGTTTGAACAAAAAATTATAATAATGACTGCTCTTGTTGTTGGGTCAGAATATCAGATCAAAGTGCCAAGTTTAGAGAATACAAAAAATATAAATATAACAGTAAATGCAGTTTGCATATAATTAGGCTTCATTTTTTATTCTTTTGTGCCCATCCCAGAGGTGCAATATTGTTTTAAACAAGATGACTGGAAAGAACTGAATTTTTCCTATTTTTATGCCTAATTTGGTGTCAACTGACAAAGTATTTGCAGAGAAAATGGCAATGTTAAAGTTTACCACGGACACACAGACACTGACACAGACACACACACACACAGACAACCGAACACCGGGTTAAAACATACTCACTTTGTTTACACAAGTGAGTCAATAAAAATAATGATTTAGCAGTATTACATTAGATAATTACACACACACACACATACACACAATGAAAGAGAGAGTGAGTTTGCATGGCTTATATTATTATAACTGAAAAGGTATGGAAGGTCTATGGATAGGCATTTTCTAAAAGATGGGTTTTCAGACCAGTTTTAAAAGATTGAAATTACAACAGGTAAATCAATGCTGATAGATATAATATGTACACAAATGGCTTTCTTTTCATTCAAGATTATTATAATTTACTTTTGTCCTGTTACAGTCACCCAATAAGCATTCGATACATACTTGATGCAGCTGTCAGGATATGTCTTACAATCTGTCACACATCGGAAGCGTTCCCATGACAACCAGCCCATAGGTGGTGTCCGAGCCAAGCCATTGTCCAGAGCTGAGCTCAGCCCCAGCAGAACTGCCACCACAAGCACTGTCTCCATGCTGTTCATCCTTCTGGTGAGGAGAAAAAACAACAAAATACTGAGTTAGGCTAGTCACACAAGTAATTCTCATCTCTACACTGTTGATTCTTTTCATTAATCTAGATTGAGGGAAAAAATATTTTGATAGGTCATCTCATATCTCCTTGGCACTGCACAGTATCTAAGGTGTGAGAGAGGAAAATGTGAAGCAGGGTCTCCTAAACCATACCATTGCTATCACATGTTAAACTGTTTTTATCCCTACTTGTCACTAACCTGGAACACTTGATCACTCTCTCTCTCACACACACACACACACAAAGAGAGAGTGTGGAATCTACTCACAGGCCCTGCACAAGCTCTCGTTTTTGTAAAATTGAACTGATCTGACATGGGAGAAAATCACAAATATGGCTCCAGATGGGTGTATGTATGTACATGTATGTATACATGTCTTTCTTCTTCTTCCATATGAGTATCCACAATCATGAGTTTGATTTTGCGATACTATTATGGTCAAGGTCTGATGGTTGAACGGTATATAAAAAAAATTTTTTTTTTTAATTTAAAAAAATCAAAACTACACTTGACCCAGCCAGTCAAGACTCATTTATCTGAACCAACATGATGCTGCATCAGCAGGAACCCCTCAGCCTTAAAAAAAAAAAAAAAAGAAGAAAAAAAAAAGCTAGGATTGTTCTAATGGAAGACTGGAACATGCCCAAGGAGTGGGCAGTGACTGCTTCCTCAGGTAGTATGTTCCAGTCCTTGATCGTCTGCGGGAAGAATGAATTTCTCCGGTATTTGGTGCGGCAGTGGTTAGAACAGAACTGCTGATCGAGTGTGTCATTTTTTCACAACATGGTGCTGGGATGAGTCATGGACACTAGAATTCCCGTGATAATATTGTCTATGGATGAGTCTGATGTTGTTGACTTGGACCAGGCTGTGCAGGATTTTGTACAACATAGTAAGCCTGGCTAACTTCCTGCGGTGCTTGAGTGTGAGCCACCCTAACTATGATATAATGTCAGTTGAACTGGAGGCGTTGTGGTAGCCGTTGAGCACAAAGCGAGCCGCCCTTCTCTGTAAACCTTTGATTTTGTCCATGTTCCTCTGTGTGTAGTATTATACATCATTGTATGTATGTATGTATAATAATGCATGTATTATGTATGTATAATGTGTGTGTGTGTGTGTGTGTGTGTGTGTCTGTGTTTGTGTGGTGTTCAACATTCATTATCAGCTGACACTGGGGCCGTGGGGGGGTGGGAGGAGTAAACTCTAGGCAGCTTAGCATCTAACTCTAGTCTAGGAGTGACAGAAATCTGAGCAAACTGGCTGTGACAAGCAGAAAATTGTGTGGAATAAAAAAGGCACATAACCGCATGACATTCTGCGGATAAAATTGCACCTAAGCACTTCTTTTATCACCTGACACACATCACTGGTAAAATTATACGACTTTTTAAGAGGTACAGAGAAAATAAAAATAAACCAGGAAATTTATTCAATGCTAACAATTTAAAAATAACAACAATAATAATAAAGCCGTCGCGTGTGACGTTGGCTCCAGTGACAAGGCCGACATATCGTTGGCAAGATAAATGAAATAAATACGCTTCAACGGAAAGTTCTGCTGGAATATTCTCACTGTACTGCCTAAATATTTCGGTAAAAATTGTTGCTTTTTTTGTGTGTGTGTGCAAGATTTACCTGTCCTTGTTGCCCACAATGAAAGGAAGTTGAAGCTGTTTCTGAACCACTGGGCAGGAACGCGTTTAAGCCGAGATCATGTGATTTAACAATCATGTGACTTTCAATGAACTTCCGGCTGTCTGCTCCTGAAGTTCGTAACATGTTTCATTGTTAATCGACGTGGGAGTAGAGTTAAAACACCGCCCACGTTACCATCGACACACACGTAATAGGAAATTGTAAGTGCTTATGTTTTCGCCCACCTCTCTCTAATATTGCTGGGGTCAGCATTGTTCTGCCAGGAAATGTTCACCCTATTTTTCCTTCAGCCAGGTCTTCGTTCTTCTGTTGTGTAGCCACAATCAACACGCTGATTATTTTGCCACATATTGGGGGGGTTCCGCAAACCAGTTGCTTGAAAAAAAAGAAAGAAAAAGTTCTATGTGGATTGATTTTATACCTGTTTGGAAGACATCTTACAGGTAAACATTTACACATTCGCACTCTCCCTCCTGCCTACTAACTGGATCAGAGGGGACGAGAAGTGACAGGCAGGCATCCTATTGATGGCCCCTGGCACCCCCCGCCGCAGCGCCCTCCTTCCAGCACTCCCCCTACCCACTACTTACCTAAAAATTCACACTCACTCTCACTCGTTCGGCCCCAGGTCGTCTGTGTTCCCCCCTATTTTCGTTTTCTTGGTCTTTGTTCCATGGGTTTTTGTTCCCCCAGGTCTATATTTCCCAAGGTATAGGATCACTGTACGCTGACTACTATTGAAAACAACCCATAAGTGCTCACAAGACATTGTACGCCAAAGTTGAGGATGTCCAGAGCCACTAAGCTGTTGGCCTGCATCAAAGATAAACCATATAATGAAAGACTGACCTACCTGCAATTACCAAGCTTAGAGCACCGAAGGAAACGAGGTGACATGATTGATGTATACAAGTACCTACATGGTTTGTACGATACAGACAGACCTCGCCTTGAGCTAAACACCAGTCGGGACACCAGGGGGCACTCCCTGAAACTGGCCAAGGGTAGATGCAGGCTTGCAGTATGCAGCTGGTGCTTCTCCCAGAGAGTTGTGAAAACCTGGAACAGCCTACCTGAGGAAGTGGTCACAGCCCCATCAGTTAACAGTTTCAAAAGCAGGCTCAACACTTTTTGGAAAGGCAGTTCAACTGTCTACGTCTAGGATCCAGTTTGTTTCTGGTAGTTTGTAGGCATTATAATACCCACGCATGCCACAGTAACAGTAGGAGCATATGGACTGTGTAAAGGCCAGAAGGCCTAAACGCTGATTTTGTCAAGTTCAAGTTCAAGTATTATTTTGTCACGTCTGCAGTGTTGTGTTGTCTTGGCAGGTGTTTGACCTGTTCCTGACCACTGATAAACTCTGCTGACCACTAACACTACAGTGTTGAACTTGCATTACATTTTGACAGTCATGCGGTATGGGCGGCCAGGGTTTGACCATTTTGACCTGCTGAGCTGTTTTGGCCACCGCATGCAACTGCTGACCATGACTGAAAGCTTCACAGAAGTATTCAGATTGTGATTGTTGTCACATCTGCTATTTATTATTATGGCTTGGCACACTTTTGACAGCTTTCTGACCACTACCCCAAAATGCATATAATGATGAAACATACATGAGCCTGGGGGGGGGGGGGGGGGGGGGGGGGGGGGGGGGGGGGGGGGGGGGTTAGGGGGTTGGGGGGGGGGGGGATCTTAACAAAGACCTAGGTGAATTTAGACCTGGGGAAACATAGACCTGGGGAACTGAAAGCTGGGGGAAAATATTACACCATCTAATCTGTGTACAGAGCTGTATGCGCTTTACAAAAAAAATTTAAAAAACATACATAAAACAAACACATGTGCTCAAGTTTGGTATGCTAGGTGTGTGGAACTCTGTAAGTGTGTGTGAGCTCATGCATATTTCTTTCTTTCATTTCATTTTTTCATGTTTTTCTACTTGTGTGATATTACATATGGGTCTCAACATTTTAAAATTTTTCTTCATAAGATATGTTGTAATATGTTTTATAAGACACTATCAATTATGATAGAAAGTTTCATAACTATACCACTTATTGCAAAACTTGCTCCTAATGCTTATGCACCTCTGACAGAGAGAGAGAGAGAGAGAGAGAGAGAGAGAGAGAGAGAGCACCCACTTCCCTCCAAACTGAATGACTTGTTTTCTGCTTGTTTGTTTTCCAGATCCTTGACTGAGAGAGTAAATGAACAATGCTGCTGCTGGTTGTGTCTGTTGTGAGCGGTCTCCTCGCAAGTACTTTGGCACTCAACAATGGATTGGCCTTGACCCCACCAATGGGTTGGTTGTCCTGGGAACGCTTCCGGTGTGAAACAGACTGCAAGACCTACCCTGACAGTTGTGTTGAGTATGTTGAAGTAACACAGCAGAACATATGCATGAATGTGTGTGTGTATGTGTGTGTGCGTGTGTGTGTGTGTCTGTGTGTGTGTGTGTGTCTGTGTGTGTGTGTGAACTGTGTGTGTGCGTGTGTGCATGCATGTTTATTTTTTAGCTGTCTCACTTTACATACCAGCCCAGTGGCATTACCTACATGCCACTGATCTCATTTTCCAGGCTTATGCATATCCACACCAACACTGATTCGGTTGCAGTCCCAGTACCAGCAATCCACAATAGCTATCAGTGTCAAGTGGTTGTGAGGTCACACACCCAAAGAGACCCAGCATTGTTGCTGTTCACTTTAGTGGTGTTCACTATTTCCTGTTCTGATTCAACAAGCAGAAATCACATACTAAGCCCTCTGTTGACAACAGTAATTGCTGAGTGGCATAGTTAGATCACATGAACTTCAATCTGAAAACCACTGGCCTGGCACCACACCCTTTCTCATTAATCCATTCAACCCTGGGGATGTCACAGCCTCAGCAGGCTTCCAGCCATGTTAATGCAGAAAAAGCATAGAAAACATACTATTTTTCCTCCAAATTACATGTGGACACATTTGGAAATACTGTAACAGTTAGTTCCCTTTCTTTGTATGTGTATAAAAGTGAAAACCATTTTAATGAGCCGAGTTTTGATGTCAGCAGAGCAATCTTTGGGTTCAGGGCTCAATCAGTTAAGAGACGAAACAACATTGTATGTTTCAGTGAAAATCTGTACATGGCAATGGCAGACAGGATGGTGTCAGATGGCTACAAAGATGCAGGGTATGAGTATGTCCACATTGATGACTGTTGGGCTGCCCCAGAACGTGACAGCAAAGGAAGGCTGCAGGCAAATCCTGATCGCTTTCCCCATGGAATCAAAGCCCTGGCAGACTATGTAAGTTTGCATATGATTCTTGTGCAGCATAGCCTCATATGTATCCATAAGTGGGAGTCATGGCCATAATTCCATTTTTCTACGAATGTTCATGAATGCAGCTGCTATCTTCTGAAAAAGGAAGGTGGTTTGAATACCACCTGTCTGCTTGTATGTTGACCTTGGAGATCAGAAACCTCAACTTTTAGCAATGTCTTTCAGTGTGTACCTGCAAAGCGTCTTTTGTAAACATTATTAAGAAGAGTCATTTGTGAATACTTTATCATGTTCCCGTCATTTGTAATGATAATAATGTTGTTGTAAGGTTTGTTCCTGAGAGAACACTGGTTGGTCTTTAAAACACTTTATTCTATTCAACTATAATCTACAGCACAGAAAGGTCTACACACAATGAGAGTCAAAGTGGAAGTGCCGTGAGCAGTCTACACACAATGAGAGTCAAAGTGGAAGTGCCATGAGCAGTCTACACACAATGAGAGTCAAAGTGGAAGTGCCATGAGCAGTCTACACACAATGAGAGTCAAAGTGGAAGTGCCATGAGCAGTCTACACACAATGAGAGTCAAAGTGGAAGTGCCGTGAGCAGTCTACACACAATGAGAGTCAAAGTGGAAGTGCCATGAGCAGTCTACACACAATGAGAGTCAAAGTGGAAGTGCCGTGAGCAGTCTACACACAATGAGAGTCAAAGTGGAAGTGCCATGAGCAGTCTACACACAGTGAGAGTCAAAGTGGAAGTGCCGTGAGCAGTCTACACACAATGAGAGTCAAAGTGGAAGTGCCATGAGCAGTCTACACACAGTGAGAGTCAAAGTGGAAGTGCCATGAGCAGTCAAAGCATGCAGAGAAGCAGCAGAGATACAGAGGCAAAGAGGCGTGGGAATTGGATGGTTGTTGGCATTCCTTAACTGGTGGTGCCAGAGTTATTTTTAAGGCTGCTGCAATAGCTGTGGTGTCCACATTCCATAGATAAAACTAGATCACCATACTGTGTATCTTAACTGTATACTTGTGTTGATATAACTGCCAGGTGCATGAACGAGGGCTGAAGCTAGGAATCTACACAGACATTGGTTATGCCACATGTGAAAGCCTGCCAGGCTCAGAATTCTACCTACAGACTGACGCCTACACGTTTGCTGAGTGGGGAGTGGACTTGGTCAAAACGGATGGCTGCAAAGCCAACCCCAAAGACATGGATACCTGTAAGTGAAGGGAAAAGGTGCTGTCTGAAAGATCATTTTATTACATATATATTTACCATGACCCACTTGTTTGGACTCTGGCAGGGGTCTGATTCCTGTCCTTTGCAAATATTACTCTGTTCAAGTGGAGAAATCAAAAGTACTGGTGGCTAGTTGCCTTCTTTGATGACATTGCCTAGCTTCTGTTTACATATACAGTGCCATCTTTTCTGGCAGCCATCTTCAGTTCCTTCAGCATGTGCATCAAGTAGTTATTTTTTTCTGTGTATTTCCTGTCTGTCACACCATTGTTTGATCGTATATAGACGCATACTTTTGTGTTTTTTATCATTATTGAAGTGCAGAGATCGCTATGATGGCAGAGATTTAAAACCTTTGCCTGTTTATGGATTAAACACTGATGTAAGCAGACATTTATACAAACATACAGACATGCATGCAGCCAGGTATACATGCATGCAGACATATGCATGCACACAGACAAGTCCATTGAACAGACAGAAACATTAGAAATGATGCAGATAAAGGGGATGCTCAAAGCATGGTACATGCACTGCATATATGCTCCATGACATAAGATATTAATATTTATAGAAGAGAGAGAGGATTTAAGTTTAAACAATATCCTTTTATTTCTGAGAAAAGAGTGAATGAAATTTGTGGCATTTGGACAGGTTCTTCTCTATGTAGGTAAACATTTTTGTCTGATTTTGTCAAAAACATGGGCCTGCAGACAAATAGTGAAACTCATCAGCACCACAAACAAATAGTGAAACTCATCAGTAATGTCATGTGTGGAACATGAAGCACAAATTCTTTAATTTCAGGGTAAATTGTGGGAATGGTGTTCACGTTTGTTTACCGGCATTGCGTTACTGGTTTCAGCATACCCGGTGTTTGGATTTTACCTGAACCAGACTGGACGACCCATTGTGTACTGCTGCAGCTGGGCTGGTGCCCAGGTTGTCATCTACCACATGCAGGTAGTGGACCTGTGTGAAGACAGTGGGAGCTGGATGGGTTGTGTTCTAGTTGATTATGTTTTACTACATTCTGTTGTTAATGATGATAATGATATGCATTTATCGGTTGCTTACCATGTGGTTTTAAGCACATTTAAGAATGCAAATGGTATGAACTTCTTTTCTTCTGCGTTCACTCGTATGCACACGAGTGGGCTTTTACGTGTATCACCGTTTTTACCCCGCCATGTAGGCAGCCATACTCCGTTTTCAGGGGTGCGCATGCTGGGTATGTTCTTGTTTCCATAACTCACCGAACGCTGACATGGATTACAGGATCTTTAACGTGCATATTTGATCTTCTGCTTGCATATACACACGAAGGGGGTTCAGGCACTAGCAGGTCTGCACATATGTAGACCTGGGAGATCGTAAAAATCTCCACCCTTTACCCACAAGGCGGCGTCACCATGATTTGAACCCGGGACCCTCAGATTGAAAGGCCAACGCTTTAACCACTCGGCTATTGCGCCCGTAAAATGGTATGAACAAGTGTAGGGATTGTTTTGTAATTTGTTTTTTTTAATTTCTATTTTTTCTATTTTCCCATCTCTTTTGTCTTCTTTTATATTAACTTCTTGTCTTTTCTTTTCTCTCTTCTTTCTTCTCCTCTTCTTTTCTTTTCTCTTCCCTTTCCCTTTCAGCTGACTGTCGTCATTTCTCACATTTGAGTGAGTAGTATTAGCTTAATTTTTATCAGTATGGAAGACTCTCTTGTAGCGTGCAGACAATGAATGCGCTTAAATTTGGAGGCGGGATAAGGTTCAAACACTTACTTCTGAAATCACGTTGCAACTGAGTCAGTACAATTACCAAATCATGATAGCATAATTATTTGTAAACAAAGGTATAGAAACTAGGTTTCAGTTTGTCAAGAAGGCATCACTGTGTTCAGACAAATCCATACACACAACACCACATCTGCTAGGCAGGTGCCTGACAGCAGTGTAACCCAGTGCGCTTGTCAGGTCTTTTGTGCGCACTTGTATATTTGTGTACCAGAGTGGATTTCTTTTACAGAATTTTGCAAGAGGACAACACTTTTGTTGCCTTGGGTTCTTTTTCAGTGTGCCAAGTGTGTGCTGCACATAGGGCTTCAGTTTGTCATCTCATCTGAATGACTAGATGCTCAGTTTGATTTTCCAGTCAAACTTGGGAGAGAGGGTGAAAGATAAAATTGAACCCAGACCCTCAAAAACACTGTATTGGCAGGTGAGTGTCTGAACCATTCTGCTACCTTGCTCCTTAACAGCAGCCAACTCCTACTACAGAAATAATGCATTGCACTCTCTGGACTATAAGTTATTGGGACCTGCCAGTCTTAAATGTTACCATCAGCAAACCTCAGTACCTCCAGATGTATCTAGATGTTTACATTGCCTGTTCAGGGGATGCTGTAAGAAACCACATCCATCCTTTGGTCAGTAAATCCCATTGCCTTCAACTGTAAAACTACGCCAACTGACACATTCTGATAGTATCAGTATCAGTATCAGTAGCTTAAGGAGGCGTTCACTGCATACGGACAAATCCATATATGCTACACCACGTAACCCAATGTGCTTAGTCGGGCCTTGAGAAGAAAAAAAAAAAGGAAAAAAAAAATTAAAAATAAAAATAAAATTTTAAAAAAAGTAAAAAAATAAATTAATTAAAAAATAAATAAATAAAATAAATAAAATAAAATAAATAAATTCTGATAAATAGGTCAAAGTGACCCCAACTGGATCATAACAACATCGACCCGGTCAGGACCTTTTTTCCTTTGAACTTGGTTTGGGTCTCTGTGAGTTGTACCTAACAATCATGAGATTGTGTGTGTGTGTGTGTGTGTGTGTGTGTGTGTGTGTATGTCTGTCAATCTCTGTGTGTGTGTGTGTGTGTGTGTGTGTGTGTCTGTATGTGCATTAAAGAACAGGGAGGAGGAAGGGAAAGAGAGAGAGAGAGAGCGAGAGAGAGAGAGAGAGAGGACAGGCTTTTCTGGAATAATGTCTGAAGATTGACAAGATGATAGATATACCAGGACAAACACAAGTCAGTGTACACTTTCTGAGATGTTGTTTTTTTTAACCATGCTAACATCATCTCATGCCAATGATTGAAAGAGTGGCTTGAAATTATTAAAAAGGTTGAACATGCAGCAAAATTTAAGATATGTTTCTGTGTGTGTGTGTGTGTGTGTGTGTGTGTGTGTGTGTGTGTGTTATTGAACATCCCTCTCTCATTTGATTTATTTATTTATTTTCTCATCCAACAGCCAAACTATACCAGCATACGGGAACATTGTAACGTTTGGCGTAACTACCTGGACGTACAAGACAGCTGGGAGAATGTCAAGGGCATCCTCAAGTTTTACGGAGCAAACAAACAGAACTTTGCAAGTTTCTCTGGTCCTGGTGGATTTTCTGATCCAGACCAGGTTTGTGATATTAAACGCTATATTTGTTGTTCTGTTTTTTGTTCCAAATTTTCTCTGCATGTGATGAAAAGACCTCCCCATTCCTGTCAGTGATCTTTCCCTTGTGAGTGCAATTCAACCAATTGCATGTCACCATATTACTGCCAAGTAAAATGGCTTGAATTTCTGGTCTTGCTTAGAGAGCAATTCACAAGAAGGCTTGCACGTGGCAGAAGAAAATAAGAGGCAACCAACGTTGTTGTTTTGATCAGTGCAGTTCTGACCAGCATTATCCTGAAAGAAATGATGGCGTTACTTTCTTTCCGTTTCCAAAGCCCAAATCAGGGCTAGAAGACAGTAAAATGTGGATAAAAGCATGTGGCTGACCCCACAGTCAGCTGAATCCAGACATCATTTTCTCTTTGCTTGCCAGGCAGAGGAGTGGAGCTTTAGTAGTGCTTCAAGTGAAGGGGTCTATTCTCCAAATCAGACAAAAGTCTGCTCAGTTGGTGACTTCCATTTCTTCAAGGGCATGTTCAAACATTGGTTCTGTTGCCAGTAATGTGTAGTGAAACAAAGTTTGTCTGTTATATATATATTGTTGTTTTACCTTTTTAAAAAAAAAGATGTTGGCATGGTGTTTTCATAATACTAATAATGAAAGTAGTAATCAAAAAATGGTAATAATAATAATGATAATACCAGTGATAATGTAATAATGCTGATGACAATGATAACCATAACTGGCGTTTTTCACATTTGATTTGGGTCATTCCATTCAATTATTTCATGAAGTTTATTTTCTTTGGGAGAGGGTTAGAGAGGAATTATTTTATAAAATAGATCACTCCATCAGTAAATATGTCAGTCATTCAACCTAAAGCAAAGAATGTTTTCAGTAAACCAGTAGAAACCAGAACATAAATTTATATATAGTTTAGATGGTATTGTATATTCCTATAGTTTTCTTCCATTTCTTTAGGGGGAAAATTATGAGTTGGAAAAACAGAATGGTGATAAACAGAATGTTGTTTTTGATCATTTGTTTTCAGTATGAACTGGTAAATGAAACTGTGGCAGAGAGATTGTTGTTGTTGTTATTCATGGGCTATGTATCCCAAGTTGACTTGTATGTATGAAATCTTTTTAACATGAATGACCATTTTTATCCATGCCATTTATGCAGTTATACTCCGTTATGATGAATGATTTTCTATGTTTTTGATGCAATGACAGACAGTGTGATATTTTAACCCAAAGACACTGCTTTTCAAGCAGTCTCTACATGATTAAGGCAATACATGATAACATCCCAGAACTGTATTCCTTTGATCCACATCTGTTTCTTCCTTGCATGTTTGTGTGTGCATGAGTATGTTTGTGAATGTGCATGTGTGGGTTTGTGTGTAGATGTTTCTCTGTGTGCTGTGTGTGACTGACATGTTAATAAAAGTGCATAAAGAGGTTTAAATATACAGTTGTTATTCCTCTTCTTACTGTTGTTATTATCGATTGTGAACAGTTGTTGATGGGTGACTATGGGTTGAGCCGCTACCAGCAGAAGGCCCAGTTTGGCATGTGGGCCATGCTTGCTTCTCCCTTGTTCATGTCCGTTGACCTTCGAACCATCACCCCAGAGGCCAAGGCCATCCTGCTGAACAGACATGTCATTGCCATCAACCAGGACCCTCTGGGTGCACAGGGCATTATGCTGTATGGGGTGAGTTCCAGTCTTTTTGTCATTGGCTGTTGTTTCTTTGTTGTTGGCGGTGTTGTTGTTGCTTAGTCTCTGTTTACTGCATTAATGAAATTCATTGTTATCTTGTCAAGTCAACAAACATGGAGGAGGTAAGAAGTGAGAATGTGTGTGTGTGTGTGTGTGTGTGTGTGTGTGCGTGCATGCATTTATGTGTGTGTGCATACACGTGTGTATGTGTGAATGGATGTCATTGTGTTGATCTTTGTGATCTTTGGAACAAAACTACAACACGACAAAGTACATTTGTGTGCATTCACAAACGCATGCTCTGTCACAGACAAAACATACTGAAGATTGTTTTTTCACCATGAATACTTCAGTCTTGACTAAAACTGCTAAACTTCTTCTATTTTAGCTGGTCGACTCCATCTCAGTGTGGCTGAAGCCTTTAACACCCAGTGGCAGCTACGCCATCGCCTTTTTGAATGAGGATGACCAGGGGCGGCCCATGCCCTTCAGTATCCACCTAGCTGACATAGGACTGACCAGCACTAATGGTTACAATGTGACCGATGTCTTTGATAATCTTAACATGGGTCAGTACAAACCCACGTCAAGCTTGGACGTTTTGGTTGATCCAACCAGTATTGTTATCCTCAAAGCTGTACCATTGTAAAAGAAAAGGAAAAGAATAGTAAATAGCTGGATGAATGATTATTAAGGTTATGATTCCTTTGTTATTTTATGGCAACATTACTTACTATTTTTTTGTGAATGATGATTGGCATGACCCTTTGTGCATTCTTAGTCCTAACTTGTCATTCAGTGTGTGAACAAGTGTACATGTCTGTGTGTACCATATTGAACAAAGCCACAGTACTATATAGTACATATGTTATTGACATATTCTTAATTATTTGTGTGTTTGCTGTTGAATGGCAAAACGTTTTTGTGTGAAGCTCTTGCTTTTTTACAAGACAAAAAACCCACTTTACCTGCTTAATATGGAAATTTCTTGTTACAAGCTTTTTGTCTCCACTTCAGACCTCTAATGAGGCAAACCGAGTGATATCAATGCATTTGGTAGCTGGACTTACTTTTTACATCACATGATGTAAGTGTGTGTTGTAGCAACAAGCTACCATGTGCATGCACACACTCTGCAGGTAATGATTTTTCAGATCCTGCAAGCAGAGAATGAAATTATGTGCAAAAGCCGACTTGGTTTTAAATTCAGGTTGTGGCTGATGAATGCAAAATAAAATCTATTTTCTTATATTCAACACCTTCAGCCTTTTTTATTTTATTTTATTTTATTTATTTATTTTTTTTTTACTGTATCAGTGGTATGATTGTCAGAGAAATATGATAACTGTTTTGTTTGAGACTGTTCTTTAATGAAACAGACAGTTGTCTCAGGGAATTGGTGTTTTACATTTGACATTCCATTTTACCCATAGTATCTCTTATGAAAGCGACATATTGCTGTAATTAATTGTTTTGATTTAAAATAATATTTTTTGATGTTTACAATGTTCAGGTATATTACATGTTAATCAAAATGATATTCAGATTGTCTTTTTTATCATTGTTGTTCAGTTGACTGTTGACTGCTAAAAAATAAATGAGCAAATGTTCAGGGTTTTTTTCTTTTCTTTCTGTTGCTGTTGGTTTCTTGCACACTTCCAGAGTGTCATGCACATTTGTATTCATACCTGCATGTACACACACTCACACATGCACACAGACACACTCAAGCAATCACACACACACACACACACACACACACATGCATGCAGACACACGCACTTTTTTTTATTTGTGTTATTCTTTTTGTCACAACAGATATTTCTGTGTGAAATTCAGGCTGCTCTCCGAAGCCCAGGGAGAGGGTGTTGCTACACTGACAGCAACCCTTTTGTTGCTGTGGGTTCTTTTACTTGCACTAAATGGATGCTACACGTGGGACATCAGGTTATCGTCTCATTCAAATGACTAGTGTCCAGACCACCACTCAAGGTCTAGTGGAGGAGGAGAAAATGCTAGCGAATATCAGGTATTTTAGATTTTAGTGGTATATGTTGAAGTGGAGTTTTTTTTTTGGGGGGGGTGTTGTTGGGTTTTTTACCCTTTTTTTTTTTTTTTACCATACATGGATAAGGTAAACACCTCTTGCAGGTGTTGACTTTTGTTTTCTTTTCCACAGATCAGTACAAAATAGTTATTATTCTGCTTGTGGTCAAATAATGCACATTTTTTTGTGGAAACTGAGGGGAAGCTAAATACTTGATGGAGCTGTTCACATTTTTGTTTTGCCAGGGTTGACAAGCCTGATTAATCACGGGGCAAAAGGATCTTTTCTTAAGGAGGACCAAGAGAGAAGCTAAAGCGTGTTGAGCCTTTCTTTTGTTTATTCAACTTCCACAAAATCAAGCAGTTTTCATCAGTATTCACCTGCAAATGTGTGCACAAACATGCACACACACACACACACACACACACACACACACACAATCAGCACAAGTTCAGGAAGCACTTTAGTCAATATGACTGCAGGCAGAACAAAAGAAGCTCAAGTACAACTATGTTTTGAGAGACCTTTTAGACTCAGCTGAAGAATCATGATGACTGAGGAGGGCGGGTTGTTCCACACTATTTGGTCCAAGATAGGAGAAAACGGCTCTCACCTGAATTGATATTGTAAAGATCTGGGAGCAAAGATTGAAAGTAAATCACAGAGATACGTGGGTGCAATATGGCTTATGACATTACAGTACACTATACACAAGACATAAATGGAATCTCAGACAATGAAGGCTTGTCAGGTGCAATGGAAATATCATAAGGAAAAGAATAATCTAGTCTAAAAATATTGCAGACAGCTGTTTGTGATGTTACCAGACTGCAAGATAACTTCAGACTCGTTCCTTCACTCTGCACTGGAACGGAGGCTGGGCACCTGTCCATTATTGGATATTGTAAACTGTTTTGTATTCTGATGAATGGATTTCTAATGATGCTGTCCTGGAATGGAAAGTGATACCATTACTTGTTCATTGATGGTGAGCATGGTTCTTGAAGTGCCGTGTTCATCTTCCTGGAAATCACCAGACGTTAGATAAAACTCTGTGTCATAGAATGCAAGTTCCAAATGAGATCTACAGTTTTAACTTGTTACTGCTTTGAAACTGCATTTTAAAATGAAATCTGAATGATTACTGTGTCTCGTTTAACTATTTCAAATGTTTCAGGTCTTTCTTTGAAGTGATCTATTTTGTTCTTAGTGCCTTTCAAAAATACCCAGTGATCACACACTTACTTTATGTGTGTACAAAGGTGCTCTGTGATTTTATGGTTTGCTGCATATGAAAGGCATTATTTGGATTTCAGCTGAAAGTAAAAGACAGTTTATGAATTGTGGCTGTGTATAAAAGGCAGGTGTGGTTTTTTTTTTTTTTTTTTTTTTAATGGACTGTTAATGAAAGGCAGTTCATGGATTGCTGTTGAAAGGTAGAGATTGTTGCTGAATATGAAAAGACAGTTTATGGATTGTTGGTGAAACAGTTAATGGATGGTTGCTGTGTATGAAAGTTTATTATTCGTGAAATTGCAAGCAGTTTACAGATTGTTGCTGAAAGTGTGAGGCATATTCTGAATTGTTGCTGTATATGAAAGGCAAATTTATGAATTGTTGCTGAAAGTGAAAGGCAGTATTCAAATTGTTGCTGAAAGTGAAAGGCGTTGTATGGATTGTTGCTGAAAGTGAAAGGCATTTTATGGATGATTGCTGAAAGTGAAATGCAGTTCTGGATGTTGCTTTCAGTTGTCTGTCAGCAAGCTGCTGGAAAGTATAACAAAGCAACAGTGACTTGATGATATGTACCCTTTGTTAACAAAGTGTGAGTACACAACCTAGAGAGCTGCTGTGGCAGAGCTGGTTAGATGTTGGGCTTCTGATCCAGTGTTCAGAGTCCCATTTCAGCATGCTGTTGTGATTTCTAGGTTTTTCCTCTCTCCACATTAAGCTCCCTGACAATGGTATGCCTGTCTTTGTCTGCCCCAACTGTCAGCGAACATTTCGTGCGCAGATTGGACTATTCAGCCATCTGTGCATTCACAGATAGATTCATGAGCATCCTCCCCCCCACCCCACCACCACCCTCCCCCCATCCCCCAGCTGGATGACAACGATGGTCATCATCGATCTCGATGGACACACCACCACATAGTTGTGTCCTTGTGAAAGACATTTCTAGGTTTTTCCTCACTCCACATAGTTGTGTCCTTGTGAAAGACATTTCTAGCTTTTTCCTCACTCCACATGGTTGTGTCCTTGTGGAAGGCATTTCTAGGTTTTTCCTCACTCCACATAGTTGGGGAAGTTTAAAATGGCCATTGTTGGGTAAGTTTATAACAGCGGAAGGAAGGATGGGTCCATATAGTCTATGTAATAACCCTGTGTGTGTGTGTGTGTGTGTGTGTGTGTGTACTGAAATGAGTGAATTCATAAATCTTTAAAATAATCAGAAGACGATAACATGTGGTACTGTCATCTTAAATAAAAGTGAGTTTCAAAAAGGCATTTATTGCAAGCTCATGGAAATTGTTCAGTATTATTGTGCCATGATAATCTTGTTTTCAATTTATTTATATGCTTACTGCTGAATTTCACTAAATTTAGAATATTTGGAATTGAACAAGTTTCAAACCTTGTATGTTAGGGGCAGGAAGTTGTAGACTGGACAAATAAATTTGACTTTTTGCACTTAGTCGGTTAAACGGTTTCGCGACTTTAAAGTGATTCCTGGCAAAACAGCATTTTGTAGGTAGGGGGATCAACTCGACTAGTGTGAATCCCCAAAGGGTCAAAGATTCATACAAACGCACTGAAATAATTTCTGGAAGACCCCTGCAGGTCTCTGTATAAAAAATAATTTCGGAAAGAGTGAGATTGAAGTGATGAAATAAAACTACCCGGACAATTTTACGTTAATTCGTCGAAGATTTGATTGTTGGCCAATACAATCCTATAAATTGTGAAAGAATGAATGAGGCATAGCAGTTGAAGGACTTGTGTTAAAAAAGGGGAAAAAAAATTGTGTGTGTGTGTGTGTGTGTGTGTGTGTGTGTGTGCGATTTTTATTTCTCTTAAAAACTAGACTAAAAGATACAGTTTGCTGACTACATGTCCACTGTAGTCTGCAAGAAATTGAGTGAATGCTGGACTGACAATGTGCAGGATATTAGAAGTGTATATACTCCATGTGTATGGCTAAAAAAAAGTATGGAAATACATTCAGTTTCCATTTATTTTCGTGATTTTTTTTCAGCTGCTTTTACTGACAGTCTACATATATTCAGAACTTATGTGTAATTTGTTTATCTCAAATGTATGATTAACTCATATTGCTAACCTGTGTGTAGAATAAACGTGCGCGCCTGCATTCATACAAACATATGTAGTGTGTGTGAAACAGAGATGGAAAGGAAATAGAAAACAGATCGAGGCAGACAGAAATAGAATGAAAAGAAAAAGAATTAGCAATCAAAGAATTTAAACACTTATTTTACGTTTGACGCGCACGCGTACAAACGCACACACACACAGGCGTTGTCATGTAAAACTGTTCATTTGAAAATATTTACAGTTTCTTTACCACAGCAAATAAATGAATGAATGAACATCCTTTCCAATTATTGTAACTAAATCGTCAAAGTTTTACATCATTCAATGCAACAGTCAACTAACAATACATTTAGAAAGTAGACATCGCAATAAGGAAAATAATGGCGATCTCATAAAATGACAGAATTATGATTTGGTAATATATGAATAAATGTACATTTTTCAATGGTGATCTCATCAAATGACAAAATAGTGAACTGTTAATACAATGCAGCCATTTTCGATTAATTGTATCCAAAAAATCATCATAACTATTTGTATTTCTACTTTCAGTTTCACAACCCTACGTTCTACAGGAATTGTATTCCTTCTTTTCACCACAGCTTCACAGTTTGATCATTTTATTGCGCATGAAGCAGTTTCCCATTAAATTTTCACCTCAGCTCAGACAAGAACAGCTAAAGACATTTCTAGGTTTTTCCTCACTCCACATAGTTGTGTCCTTGTGAAAGACATTTCTAGGTTTTTCCTCACTCCACATAGTTGTGTCCTTGTGAAAGACATTTCTAGGTTTTTCCTCACTCCACATAGTTGTGTCCTTGTGAAAGACATTTCTAGGTTTTTCCTCACTCCACATAGTTAGGGAAGTTTATAACAGCGGAAGGAAGGATGGGTCCATATAGTCTATGTAATAACCCTGTGTGTGTGTGTGTGTGTGTGTGTGTGTGTGTACTGAAATGAGTGAATTCATAAATCTTTAAAATAATCAGAAGACGACAACATGTGGTACTGTCATCTTAAATAAAAGTGAGTTTCAAAAAGGCATTTATTGCAAGCTCATGGAAATTGTTCAGTATTATTGTGCCATGATAATCTTGTTTTCAATTTATTTATATGCTTACTGCTGAATTTCACTAAATTTAGAATATTTGGAATTGAACAAGTTTCAAACCTTGTATGTTAGGGGCAGGAAGTTGTAGACTGGACAAATAAATTTGACTTTTTGCACTTAGTCGGTGGTTTCGCGACTTTAAAGTGATTCCTGGCAAAACAGCATTTTGTAGGTAGGGGGATCAACTCGACTAGTGTGAATCCCCAAAGGGTCAAAGATTCATACAAACGCACTGAAATAATTTCTGGAAGACCCCTGCAGGTCTCTGTATAAAAAATAATTTCGGAAAGAGTGAGATTGAAGTGATGAAATAAAACTACCCGGACAATTTTACGTTAATTCGTCGAAGATTTGATTGTTGGCCAATACAAGCCTATAAATTGTGAAAGAATGAATGAGGCATAGCAGTTGAAGGACTTGTGTTAAAAAAGGGGAAAAAAAATGTTGTGTGTGTGTGTGTGTGTGCGATTTTTATTTCTCTTAAAAACTAGACTAAAAGATACAGTTTGCTGACTACATGTCCACTGTAGTCTGCAAGAAATTGAGTGAATGCTGGACTGACAATGTGCAGGATATCAGAAGTGTATATACTCCATGTGTATGGCTAAAAAAAGTATGGAAATACATTCAGTTTCCATTTATGTTCGTGATTTTTTTTCAGCTGCTTTTACTGACTGTCTACATATATTCAGAACTTATGTGTAATTTGTTTATCTCAAATGTATGATTAACTCATTGCTAACCTGTGTGTAGAATAAACGTGCGCGCCTGCATTCATACAAACATATGTAGTGTGTGTGAAACAGAGATGGAAAGGAAATAGAAAACAGATCGAGGCAGACAGAAATAGAAGGAAAAGAAAAAGAATTAGCAATCAAAGAATGTAAACACTTATTTTACGTTTGACGCGCACGCGTACAAACGCACACACACACAGGCGTTGTCATGTAAAACTGTTCATTTGAAAATATTTACAGTTTCTTTACCACAGCAAATAAATGAATGAACGAACATCCTTTCCAATTATTGTAACTAAATCGTCAAAGTTTTACATCATTCAATGCAACAGTCAACTAACAATACATTTAGAAAGTAGACATCGCAATAAGGAAAATAATGGCGATCTCATAAAATGACAGAATTATGATTTGGTAATATATGAATAAATGTACATTTTTCAATGGTGATCTCATCAAATGACAAAATAGTGAACTGTTAATACAATGCAGCCATTTTCGATTAATTGTATCCAAAAAATCATCATAACTATTTGTATTTCTACTTTCAGTTTCACAACCCTACGTTCTACAGGAATTGTATTCCTTCTTTTCACCACAGCTTCACAGTTTGATCATTTTATTGCGCATGAAGCAGTTTCCCATTAAATTTTCACCTCAGCTCAGACAAGAACAGCTAAAGACATTTCTAGGTTTTTCCTCACTCCACATAGTTGTGTCCTTGTGAAAGACATTTCTAGGTTTTTCCTCACTCCACATAGTTGTGTCCTTGTGAAAGACATTTCTAGGTTTTTCCTCACTCCACATAGTTGTGTCCTTGTGAAAGACATTTCTAGGTTTTTCCTCACTCCACATAGTTAGGGAAGTTTATAACAGCGGAAGGAAGGATGGGTCCATATAGTCTATGTAATAACCCTGTGTGTGTGTGTGTGTGTGTGTGTGTGTGTACTGAAATGAGTGAATTCATAAATCTTTAAAATAATCAGAAGACGATAACATGTGGTACTGTCATCTTAAATAAAAGTGAGTTTCAAAAAGGCATTTTTTGCAAGCTCATGGAAATTGTTCAGTATTATTGTGCCATGATAATCTTGTTTTCGATTTATTTATATGCTTACTGCTGAATTTCACTAAATTTAGAATGTTTGGAATTGAACAAGTTTCAAACCTTGTATGTTAGGGGCAGGAAGTTGTAGACTGGACAAATAAATTTGACTTTTTGCACTTAATCTTGCTAACGTGCAGCTTTTTGTGGACTTGTTGAAGTTTGTTCAGAGCTACAGACAACTGTGACTAGTTAGGTACAGTCAAAGCCGCTTATAACGAATGACTGGGGACATTCAAATTGCTTCATTATATCCGGATATACACAGTCTGTCTTGCACGAAAAATTCTCAAATCAGTATTTATTGTATTCTGAAGCTTGGGAACATAACATAGTCACAAAACCCACTCGGTTTCGCGACTTTAAAGTGATTCCTGGCAAAACACCATTTTGTAGGTAGGTGGATCAACTCGACTAGTGTGAATCCCCTAAGGGTCAAAGGTTCATACAAACGCACTGAAATAATTCCTGGAAGACCCCTGCAGGTCTCTGAATAAAAAATAATTTCGGAAAGAGTGAGATTGAAGTGATGAAATAAAACTACCAGACAGTTTTACGTTAATTCGTCGAAGATTTTATTGTTGGCCAATACAAGCCTATAAATTGTGAAAGAATGAATGAGGCGTAGCATTTGAAGGACTTGTGTTAAAAAAAGTTAAAAAAAAGTTGTGTGTGTGTGTGTGTGTGTGTGTGTAATTTTTATTTGTCTTAAAAACTAGACTAAAAGATAGTTTGCTGACTACATGTCCACTGTAGTTTGCAAGAAATTGAGTGAATGCTGGGCTGACAATGTGCAGGATATCAGAAGTGTATAGACTCCATGTGTATGGCTAAAAAAAGTATGGAAATACATTCAGTTTCCATTTATTTTCGTGATTTTTTTTTCAGCTGCTTTTACTAACAATCTACGTATATTCAAAACTTATGTGTAATTTGTTTATCTCAAATGTATGATTAACTCATTGCTAACCTGTGTGTAGAATAAACCTTGTATGTTAGGGTTGTATGTGCGCGCCTGCATTCATACAAACATATGTAGTGTGTGCGAAACAGATATGGAAAGGAAATAGAAAACAGATCGAGGCAGATAGAAATAGAATGAAAAGAAAAAGAATTAGCAATCAAAGAATGTAAACACTTATTTTACGTTTGACGCGCACGCGTACAAACGCACACACACACAGGCGTTGTCATGTAAAACTGTTCATTTGAAAATATTTACAGTTTCTTTACCACAGCAAATAAATGAATGAATGAACATCCTTTCCAATTATTGTAACTAAATCGTCAAAGTTTTACATCATTCAATGCAACAGTCAACTAACAATACATTTAGAAAGTTGACATAGCAATAAGGAAAATAATGGCGATCTCATAAAATGACAGAATTATGATTTGGTGATATATGAATAAATATACATTTTCCAATGGTGATCTCATCAAATGACAAAATAGTGAACTGTTAATACAATGCAGCCATTTTCAATTAATTGTATCCAAAAAATTATCATAACTATTTGTATTTCTACTTTCAGTTTCACAACCCTGCGTTCTATAGGCATTGTATTCCTTCTTTTCACCACAGCTTCACAGTTTGATCATTTTATTGCACATGGAGCAGTTTCCCATTAAATTTTCACCTCAGCTCAGACAAGAACAGCTGCCCATTTCACAACAGCTCAGACCAGAACAGCTGCCCATTCCACCACAGCTCAGACCAGAACAGCTGCCCATTCCACCACAGCTTAGAACAGAACAGCTGCCCATTCCACCACAGCTTAGAACAGCTGCCCATTCCACCACAGCTCAGACCAGAATAGCTGCCCATTCCACCACAGCTCAGACCAGAACAGCTGCCCATTTCACCACAGCTCAGAACAGAACAGCTCCCAATTTCCCCACAGCTCAGATATGTTCTGGCTATCTTCGCGTTGTACATCACGTCACTCTGGATGAAATCTTTTCCCATAGTCCTTCAGCCAGCCCCTCAAATCAAGGCGGTCGGTACCACTCATAGTGGCAAATGTTATCATATATTTTTGGAATCGTCTATGTCCCTAGATGTCAGAAAAGCATGATAATGATGTGAACGTGGCAGCTTTCTGCCTGTTATCACGTGATTTCTAACACCACCCTACCGCGTCGAGAACGTGCACCGTGATCAAGCTCTGTTCTCCCAGAGCCTAAACCATTGAAGATAGAAAAACCATTATTGAATAAAAAAGATGTATAATAGCATGCTAAACAACTTTTGTTATTATGAGTATATCAAATTATTATTTGTTCGTGAAATGTAGTGGCATTTTATGACACATTCACACAAAATTCGGCATGTCGTCTTTTGTCAAAGCTAAATCGTTAGATATCGGAAGACACTTTATGAAGCAAAACGAAGCGCATGGGACTTGTGAACAATTTTTATTCTCATAAAACTATAAAAATGTTTGTCGTTTCGGAAAAAATTATGGCTTTTGTGAGTTTCATCAAAAATTACACGACACGACAAAACCCTCCGTTTGTCCAAGTCGGAGTAATACTCTGCCTGAATGGTTGTATATGTAAATATACAGGTAACTGCTAAACAACCAGATGTAGAATAACACACTAAAGAAAATCTGAGCAGAAATATATGAAAGTCAAAGTAAAAGACATTTCATTTTGACCATGGGCACACATGCAAACTTGGGGAGGGGCAAAACAGATCAAGGTTTAGAAATAATACTTGAAGAGCTAAATCTGTTAAAGGTAAATCAAACAGCAACCTTTGTTTTTATCATTTGGTATGTGAAATTATCGCATTTTCTTATGATAATTATAGGGATTAACATAAAGAAAGCAAAATCTATATTTGTCCTGTGTTTGTGGCTGTTTCAGACGGCGTCAGAGGGCAGTACTGACCACCAGAAGTACTTCTGATTGATAAGGATCCAGTACCATCATGGCAGAAGCTCCGCATGAAGGAAGACCCGGATTAAAGTCTTCAACTGACCAGTGTATCATCCACCAACAGACTTACAAAAGTGGTGAAAAAGAGTCTGATTTCTCCAAATTCATTCAAATCATGGGAAACTGTGTTTGAAGCGACTAAAATAAGGAATCATGCGCCTGTGCTGGATGCTGCCAAGACGGTAGTTGGTATGGAAGTACAAAAAATAAAATACCATAGGTACTGCAGAACTGTCTTCACTATGAAACATACTTTGAATAGCCTGAAAAGAAAAGCAGAGGAACCAGTTCAACCACGTGAGGAAGCTTCACAGACAAAGCGGCAAAGTCAAGGACCATCTTCTACTTCAAGGGTTCTTCCAAAACAATGTATATTTTGTGAAAATTCTTCGAAGTATCTGAAAACATCTAACACAAGAGAACAGTTAATACAGGCAAAAGAACTTCGTGTGGATAAAACCCTACGTGACATTGCTCCTGGGAAGAATTACTCTCTTGTTGATAGAATCTGCTATCTTTTGTAGACACAGTGCTGTGTTGTTCTCTTCAAGCTGTTCATATGATACTCCATGTCCTAGCATGTTCAACGTTCTGATCAGCTCCACGTTTCAAGTAAGACTTTTCACACCATATTATAAAAGGATGTGTTTTGGAGTCTTCTGTTGCCCATGACTTAGAGCAAACACAATGTCTTGGTTAAACGAGTCGATGAGGATTCGATTCCTGGTTGATGGGTTCTCGTTGTTTGGATCACCAGTAATGAGTGCCAGAAGAAAGCGTTTCAGATCAGCATTTCAACAGACTTCATGGTGTCCAAATCTGAGGGGTTGATGGGCCATGGTGACTTGTTCTGTGAATTTTTCACTGCTTGTTGAAGATGCAGAGATGCTTTATCCAACATTTTGTCAGTCGATGGGCTGTCTGATTTCCACAAGGCCAGCTGTATTTTGAGTGCCTGATACATTCGGCCAAGTTCGTGGGGACTGAGAGTGACTGGCATCACTAAAATCTTTCCATTTTCATCTGGAAACATAATCAGCTCCTCAACAAATCTAATCTCAAGTTTTCCACGGATGTGTCTAGTTATCGAATCTTTGACATCTTTGATACCATTCACTGACATGAACATATTCAACTTCTCAGTAAGAGTCACTAGAGGAATGATGTCTGGCTGTGCCATTAGTTCTTTGATGTGCTTGAAAAGCAAGGCATACGATGCATCTTCTGCGTTCTGATATGTCCTTTCTTCGTCATCTGGCATTTCATCATCAGCCTCTTTCTGAGTTGGCAACCTATCTTTACATGTTTCTTTAGTGTATAATCTGTAGCATGTCCGACGGTATTGTGCCTCAGCTGCTACCACGTCTCTGCTTGTCGCTGCAGTTATTTTGGTGTCACATTTTTTCACAGCAATGTCACGTAGGGTTTTATCCAAACGAAGTTCTTTTGCCTGTATTAACTGTTCTCTTGTGTAGGATTTTTTCAGATACTTCGAAGAATTTTCACAAAATATATATTGTTTTGGAAGGACCCTTGACGTAGAAGATGGTCCTCGACTTTGACGCTTTGTCTGTGAAGCTTCCTCACGTGGCTGAACTGGTTCCTCTACCTTTCTTTTCAGGCTATTCAAAGTATGTTTCATAGTGAAGACAGTTCCGCAGTACCTATGGTATTTTATTTTTTGTACTTCCATACCAACTACCGTCTTGGGAGCATCCAGCACAGGTGCGTGATTCCTTATTTTAGCCACTTCAAGCACAGTTTCCCATGATTGGAATGAATTTGGAGAAATCAGACTCTTTTTGATCACATGTATAACTCTGTTTGTGGATGATAAACTGGTCAACTGAAGACTTTAATCCAGGTCTTCCTTCATGCGGAGCTTCTGCCATGATGGTATTGGATCCTTATCAATCAGAAGTACTTCCGGTGGACAGTACTGTCCTCTGACGCCGTCTGAAACAGACACAAACACAGGACAAATATAGATTTTACTTTCTTTATGTTAATCCCTATAATTATCATAAGAATGCGCGATAATTTCACATACCAAATGATAAAAACAAAGGTTGCTGTTTGATTTACCTTTAACAGATTTAGCTCTTCAAGTATTGTCTCTAAACCTTGATCTGTTTTGCCCCTCCCCAAGTTTGCATGTGTGCCCAAGGTCAAAATGAAATGTCTTTTACTTTGCCTTTCATCTATTTCTGCTCAAATTTTCTTTAGTGTGTTATTCTACATCTGGTTGTTTAGCAGTTACCTGTATATTTACATATACAACCATTTAGGCAGAGTATTACACCGACTTGGACAAACAGAGCGTTTTGTCGTGTTGCGTTTTTTTTTTTTTAATAAAACTCCACAAAAGCCATAATTTTTCCGAAACGACAAACATTTTTATAGTTTTATGAGAATAACAGTTGTTCACAAGTCCCTTGCGCTTCGTTTTGCTTCTGAATATGTCTTCCTATATCTTACTGGGTAGCCTTTACAAAAGACGAAGTGCCGCATTTTGTGTGAATTGTGTCATGAAATCCTCAAAACGGCACTACATTTCATGAACGAAATAATATTTTGATACATGTATAAGAACAAAAGTTGTTTTGCATGCTATTCTACATCTTCTTCTTTGGTAAGTACTTTTTTCTTCGCAACCATTTAGGCAGAGCAGAACACAAACTGAGAATTTTGTCGTGTTGCGTAATCTTTGATGACACTCACAAAAGTGATTACTTTTCCAAAACGATCAACATTTTGATAGTTTTATGAGAATAAAAGTTGTTCACAAGTCCCATGCGCTTCGTTTTGTTTCATAAAGTGTCTTCCTATATCTAACGATTTAGCTTTGACAAAAGGTGACATGCCGAATTTTTTGCGAATGTGTCATGAAATCCTCAAAACGCCACTACATTTCACGAACAAATAACAATTTGATATATTTATAAGAACAAAAGTTGTTTAGCGTGCTATTATACATCTTTTTTGTTCAATAATGGTTTTTCTATCTTCAATGGTTTAGGCTCTGGGAGAACAGAGTTTGATCACGATGCGCGTTCTCGACGCGGTAGGGTGGTGGTAGAAATCACGTGATAACAGGTAGAAAGCTGCCACGTTCACAACATTATCATGATTTTCTGACATCTAGGGACATAGACGATTCCAAAAATATATGATAACACTTGCCACTGTGAGTGGTACCGATTAACCTGCTGGCTGATGGACTACCACTTGTGTGTTCTCTCAGCCTTTCTACAACAGGACCCCCGCCCCCCTCCCTTGCCCCCCACCCCACCCCCTACACCTCCTACACCTCCTCCTTGCAGACGGAAAGTATCCAGTTGGCAGCAGGGTCAACGCCACCTCCAAGACATCTCCGTGAGCTCCGAGTCAGGTGACGGATGTGAGTTGAATCGTTTCCCACTTAAACAGCATGTCTGCAACAGGAAAAAATGGGCAACACTGATTAACTATATATATATATATATATATATATATATATATATATATATATATATATATCCAATTCTTTATTATTTATCTATCTATACTCATTAATATCAATATATATATATATAATTTTTATATGGAAATTGACGTTCACACACGAGCGCGCGAGCGCGCAAATTTTTATTTCAATCAGTAACATACCAGTCACAGCCCTGTTGGCTGCCATAGCCCTGTTGGCTGCCATAGCCCCTGCCATGGAACAAACATTTGCTGTGAAGTCAGCATCTCTTGTGGAGCCAGCATCTGTTGTGGAGCCAAGAATATCTGTTGTGAAGCCAGCATCTGTTCTGGAGCCAGCATCTGTTGTGGAGCCAACAATATATGTTGTGGAGCCAGCACCTGTTGTGGAGCCAGCACCTGTGGTGGAGCCAGCACCTGTTGTGGAGCCAGCACCTGTATGAAGGGCAGCTGTGGCATCACGGACTGCTGCTGTGACAAGGGCCATCTCCTTGGTGTGAGAACTGGCCTCAGCCACTGGTGGTCTTCGGATACCACCAGCTTCTCACTCTGCTGAGCCGCCTGTTGGAGGGAAACAAACATGCAGACGTTACTGGTTCTTGTTGTTGTTTTTGTGTGTGTGTGTGTTTTTGTTATTGTTTTTGTTACTGACGCTGACATCTTAAAAGAAACATGCAGACCACACAGGTTTTATACCGACCTTTATATATTAATATATATATATATATATATATATATATATATATATATATATATATAATAAAAACAAGAGAGGCAAGGCCTTCAACACTCACTTGTGATACACTTTAAAAAAAAATCTAATCGTTAAAATGTGTTCTGTATTTGTTATTATAAAGCTTCACGTTAAAAAAAAAAATCAATCGTTAAAATGTGTTCTGTATTTGTTATTATAAAGCTTCGCGTTAAAAAGAAAAGAAAAAAAGTCCTAACCAGATTCGAACCCCGCGTGTTCGGGTGAGAAGAAACTGCCTTATCCATTACACTATCATGGCTACTTAACAGTCGTTCTAAAATTTAACATTTGAATATACTTTTTTAAAGGGTGATAAATCAATTGCGGTATTCGCAGTGAGAACGCTGTTTAAATCATATTATTCTGGTGTATCTTGAGCATTCAAAAAATCTTAAAGGGCAATAAAAAATTCTTTTTAATCGCTATCGCGGCAATCACACTGCAACAGTTGTTTTCTCTGGATCCAGATAGATATACAAGTTTAATTACATCCGGTTGACACGGTCGATTCAATTTCTCTTATGTTCATTCTAGTTTTATAGTTTTAAAGTTGATATGAAAATTGAGTATTTTGTTAAACTAATAACATGTAGAGCCAAGTACAAGTACTTCTAAACGTTGTATGAAGTGAAAAGGACTTCATTTTGAAAAAAGTCAAGACTGGAAATTTTTACGTTTCATCAATTCATGGTGAGTTATTTAACTTTGAATTACGACTGATTCTGTGGATATTTTTATGTCAGTTTGGGGCATAATCCAGTAAGTGATGAGGCGTTCACAAATCTTTCTCTGAATAAATATTTAACGGTCTCCTTCTCCAACTTTCCATCACATGTTATCGTGTATTGTCCATTGAATATAGGATTGAACGGGCAGGTCAACAACTTGAAACAAAATGGCGTCGTTTGGGGCATAATCCAGTATGTGATGAGGCGTTCACAAATCTTTCTCTGAATAAATATTTAACGGTCTCCTTCTCCAACTTTCCATCACATGTTATCGTGTATTGTCCATTGAATATAGGATTGAACGGGCAGGTCAACAACTTGAAACAAAATGGCGTCGTTCGCGTTCGCGAAGAATATGGGCACGCGCTTTGAATGTGTATAAATATGTGTACGCAATTGATTTTTGCCAATGGCCTTCAGGGCTCAGCCAACAGATCTGTAAAGTCCACTCGTATTATTGATTTTAATATTTTCCGAAAAATACTTGGGCGAATGAACATAGTGAAAGCTTTGTACACAGAGTAAAACACACAAGTTTTTTATGTATTGAGTCTAATTTCAAAATGTAATGTTTAAGATGAGAAAGATCAGTTTAAAGCAAATTAAGTCCCCTCGCATTAATTAGAGTAATTTCCCTTCTTTACTACCTGCACCAAAACGTTTGCAAATAAATAAAACTTCCATGCGTAGCAAAAGAAGTTCCTGTTTGAACAAAAAATGATAATAATGACTGCTCTTGTTGTTGTGTCGAATATCAGATCAAAGTGCCAAGTTTAGAGAATACAAAAAATATAAATATATAAATATAACAATCAATACAGTTTGCATATAATTAGGCTTCATTTATTACTTTTTGTGCCCATACAAGAGGTGCAAAACATTGTTTTAAACAAGATGACTAGAAAGAACTGGATTTTTCCTTATTTTTATGCCTAATTTGGTGTCAACTGACAAAGTATTTACAGAGAAAATGTCAGTGTTAGTTTACCACAGACACACACACACAGACAACTGAACACCGGGTTAAAATATAGACTCACTTTGTTGACACAAGTGAGACAAAAAGCATGCAGATCATACTGTTTTAAACTGACTGATATCTTGAAATATACCTGCAGACTACACGTTCCTTAAAGTGATTTTAACCCTCCTGCAGTCACTCCGCCTGCAGACGAACACTAGGATGAATTTCTCTGTGAAATGTGTGGCTGCAAAATGTGGATACGAGTAGACGGGGAAGTTGCAGCTCACGAGAGTAGATGATTAATAAAGACCACACGGTAAACACGGCATTAGCAAGAAGGGAGGTCACTCACGTAAGCGATGGTGCTGCTGTGGTGGGGATCCTCAGGACAGTCACTGACCAGGGCCAACATCCTCCTAAACCTCCCCACAACGCTGATAGGGACCCAGCCATCAGCATCCATGTGGCTGCGAAGGAACGTGTCTTTCGGGAGGTTTTCTTGGCTAAAATAATGTTCTCTGTGGACAACAGCAACATCAACACTGTGTTGTGTATTATGCTGCACTGTATATAATGTATGCATATACATGTGTGCATACACACGTGTGTGTGTGTTAAGTTGTACTGTATTGTAAGAGTGCTTCCTGTGGACAACAGGCCGTGCCGTGTTGTGGCGTTTCTATGGAGGAAAACATTGTGTTTCATTGCATTGCATTGTTATGGTTTCCACATAACAAAATAGGCATCTATACGGTTCACAAAAAATAAGGACCACTTGGGAACTTACGCTCCTCCTGGGGGCATGGTAAAATAATGCTGAATTTTTATCATCGAGCAATCATCTGAAATAATATTTCCATATTTAATCAAACTGTGTTCCCCATAACGGGGCATGGACGATTTCAGAAGAAGTAAGTGCTAACATTCTTTTATATGTGTGAAAATGCCCACAACATTCCGTTTAAATGAATCTGCTGAGTATAAATGGTGGCCATCCCGGTGCACAAAACTAGTTACAAAACGAGAACAGCGACAGCTTTCTCTAGCTGTAGATCTGACTAGTTTTTGATGTGGTTTTGGCCGACGATATTAAAAATTTTTTTTTTTAAATCGGTCATTATTTCATTTTTCATGCATGATATTGTACTTTTTAACACACACACACACACACACACACACGTACATATGCACAAACATACACACATACACGCACATAACCCCCCACCCCCCACCCCCCACCCCTACACACACACACACACACACACACACGCATACGTACAGTTGTGCAGTGATTCTACGAATGGAATCACTGGGGGCACCGGCTGGTTGACGATGTCTCGTGTGATGTTTGTACCGTGACCGCACCGCTGAAACAGATATTTTTGGTCACAACAGACCTCGGGGAGAGCTCGTTGCCACAGTGCAGCGCCACACCTTCTTTCGTGTCTGCAAGTGTATATGTTTTATTATCAAAGTTTATTGTGTTCAAAATTATGCCAGAGTCAGCTTGTAATATATCCACCATCGCAAAATAAAGATTCATTCATTCATTCATTCACTCTCTCTCTCTCTCTCTGTGTATGTGTGTGTGTGTGTGTGTGTGTGGGGGGGGGGGGGAGTGGGGGTGGGGGGGGGGGGGTGAGGATATGTGTGTGTGTGTGTGTGTGTGTAACAGACCGGAAAAAAACTGACGAAGAAATGAAAACAATTCTCCATTCGTCTGTTTTGGGGCAGGTGTTATTATTCGATTATATAAGATGATTTACCGTTATTCCTCGCTGAATTATGCTAACTATGTATGCCGACGATATGACTTTACACTCAACAATCTAAACTTTCAGAGCTTAACTACACATTCTGCGTCCACATGGAACGAAATACAGTCAACAGAAGACCAAACATAGCAGTCAACATTGCTTCCTTATGTTAAATACCACATCTTTACGTAAATAGCAAAATTACTGAATAAGTCAATGGTAACAAGAGTCTTGGCATAGTCATCAATAATAACTTTGCTTGATCAGATCTGACAGATGTGATTAGCACGTCAAACTCACGCTTTGTATTTCTGCCACCAGGAGCCTGTGTCATCTCCCCACGGCGTCTGTTCCTCCCTCTGTCCAATCCCACCGCGTCAGAGGCATGCGGAAAAGGGATCCATTTGGTTTTCCCTGAAAGTGTACATTAACGTATCTTTCACCATGTCTAATTTCATCAACATCACTACACACGTCCATGATGCTTTAAATAAGACAGAAACAGCGTTCCAGTTGCCCCCTTCAGCTTTTCTTTATATTCTAAACGAATGGTCGCAAAGTTCGATTTCTAAAGACGAACAAGAAATGAGTTTCCAATGCCGGTTCAAAGAAAATAAGTGTTTTCGTCACCGAATCGTTTTTAGCTTAATTATTTATCTTTCCCACCCTCCACACTCCCTAAGACATGGGAGGAATCTCCCTTTCCACAAGTGATCACAGACTTTTACCACGTTCCCACAAGTGGTCACAGACTTTTACCACGTTACAAGTGGTCACAGGCTTTTACCACGTTCCCACAAGTGATCACAGACTTTTACCACGTTCCCACAAGTGGTCACAGACTTTTACCACATTCCCACAAGTGGTCACAGACTTTTTCCACGTTACCACAAGTGGTCACAGACTTTTACCACGTTACCACAAGTGGTCAGATATTGTTACCTCTCTTTGATTTTGCCGGAGCTGCTGGTGGGCTGGTATTTCCGGCGTCCCCACTCCTGTTTTCACCAACGGTGTCATCCACGTCAGCCTCACCTGTAACAGTGATCATATGGTGTAAGACAATCAGCTGCAACATCACACATCTTAAACGTATGGCTTACGTCTTGGACTTACATGGAAAAAGACAACTTTGGGAGAAACACACACACACACACACACACACACACACACACACACATGCACACGCACGCATGCACGCACACGCGTGTGTGTAAGGATTGTCTTGTTTCTTTCCATCTAAAGCCTTGAATAATTGTCTGCCAGTTATGAAATTCACATGAAATGTGATTATGTTTATGTATGTGCTTTGTGAACAATTTACTCAGTTTTCGTTCATTCGATGGTTTGCATGTCGTGTGGCTTTAATTTTTATGTTCATTACGGATTTTTTTCCCCACGAAGGATAATTAAATCTTATAACAAAATTCAGGGAATGGAGAGAAGAGCTGATTATTCCGGTTGATTATTTTTTTTCATTCTTTCAAAGAATTGGAGAGCAGTTTGAGGAAAAGCCTCGATTTAAGACGGATCTGGGGTATGGCAATCCGTACAACTGCTGTTTGTGACGTGACGGCACTGTTAAACTTTTCTAAATATTCAACACTGTGTTGATACGTTTGTTGAAGCATTATAACACGCCTCTTTGCCCGTTACTTTAAAAAAAAACTTTGATAATCATCATTACCTTCAGTTTGACGGCTGTCGTCGTCGGCCCAGGATTTCTGTTGACAAAAGAATGTATACCATTTATACGCAAAACGAATAAAATGAACATAGAAACAGAACATGCTGCTTCCATTACAGTTGACAACACAAGCCTTTGCCTCATGAAACACACTCATTGTATAAATGAACACATTAGGCTTACCATGAATAAAAACGTGATATATACACACCTTAGAATTGAACACACGTCTTTCTTAGAATTTTTCATTAAAATTTTTCAACATAAAACCAGTTAGAAAATAAAAGGAAATGTTCGATGGCATGTGAAACAGTAAAGTTCGAACTCACCTTAATCAGTGGCGCCATTTCAATCTGATGCCTGCAACACAGTTGCACATAAGTCACCCTGCCCGTTATAAAGATGAACAATGGGTAAATATTCTCCCCTCCCTCCTGCCCCGATGATACTACTACTAATCACACACACACACACACACACACACACACACACATATGACTGTGTGTGTGTGTGTGTGTGTGTGTGTGTGTATGTATGTATGTATGTATATCAGTATCAGTAGCTCAAAGAGGCGTCACTGCGTTCGGTCAAATCCATAATTTATATGCTACACCACATCTGCCAAGCAGATGCCTGACCAGCAGCGTAACCCAACGCGCTTAGTCAGGCCTTGAGAAAAAATAAATGAATAAAAAAATTTTTTTTTTAAATATATAGAAAAAACAAAAACAAAAAAACGAAAAAAAAAATTTTTTTTTTTTAATTTAAAAAAGGGAAAAAAAAGATGAATACATAAAAATACTACTACTAAAAATTTATATATATATATATATATGGAGCGCTTTCAAACCTCAAAACACACAGACACCATAGAATGCAGATACAGGATGGACTGCCTGATTATGGAGAGACTGCATGAAAGGAACGTTTTCAGATTTTGTGTAAAGGATGTGAGTGAGGGAAGGTGACGGACTACAGTGAGCACCAGGTTTACACAGCTGAAGAACGAAAGGGAGAAGAGAAACCAAACAACTTTTGAAGTCCATTTAATGTAATTCCCGTAAGTCAAGCCATTTCAAATTGTTTAAACACATTTCTTTACTTTGGTATATATATATATATCTCAGTTTGCTGACTTGCCCAAGTCAGTGTTTGTCAATACCACAGAGCAAGTTTCCTTGATACAAACAACGTTCCCCGTCAGCCAGGAAGAATCAGTGAGTTACACAAGCATGAATGATGGAATAATTGCTCATTTTTACAGGTATCTGACAATAAATGACAGTGCTCAAACGCAATGGATCGCAAAAAGTTTATTCACAGGTATTCCACAGACGCTGTCTTGGATAGTCAGTGAACTGATTAAAAAATAAATAAATAAATTTAGAATAGTAATAAATTAATGAATAAACAAATACATAAATGATGAAATAACAAAATTGGATTCCGTATTAGTTTGAACATAAAATATTTGGGATTGGGATCCCTACCCACCCACCCCGGACCCTCAGCCCCACTTGGATTTCCCACCTCACCCCACCCTGAATTAGTCACTGCTGATCTGTTTCCACGGAAAACATGTTTGGTTTATTCTTCAAAATTTGGGTTTTTTGTTAGGCTGACAAAAAGGTTGCCATTACTATGGAGGTTTTTATAAAAAAAAATTTTTTATACACACTGGTAGTGAAATATTCGTGTTGAACATTCATCTTTTTGTAGCCATTGATGGAGGAGAAAAGAACGGTCCATCAGTTGCCAAACTATCATTACTACACTCTGCGCAAGCAAGCATATCGCTAAAAACATTATTTCGACAACAAGCACTTAGACCTGAAAACTTAACACTTTACTTCCTCTCACAGCCATGTTCATTATATGCTATATATAATCTCTTAAACACATTGACAGAATACATGCTGTTGAAAAGTTATCTCAAACTCATTGACAGAATACATGCTGTCGAAAAGTTATAATTTCTTAAACTCATTGACAGAACACATGCTGTCGAAAAGTTATTTCTTACTCATTGACAGAATACATACTGTCGAAAAGAACAAGAGTGTATAACGGATGGTTGCTTATATTGAATAAAACAAAACACAAAAAAAAAAGAAAAAAGAAGAAAAAAAAAAAAAGTAAACGGTACACATTCACACACTGTGGACAAGTCTAATTCAAGGCATGGCCATACGAAAGGATAGTAAAAGAAATGCATTTTTTCTGCAAGTTTTATTTCAGACAATCAGCTGACCCAACTCCGACTGGGATCTGGTCTTTGAAGATTTTTTTTTATTTTTTATTTTTTAACAAGTTGAACAACACTAATGAAATAGTCTGTATTATACCTAAAGAAACAGTCATACCCAAAATCTTACTTGAAAGCTTGAATCGAAGAAAACTGACCGCCCGCCTCGAAGGTCTTGTTCAGAGTCAATGAAACAGCAGTCACTATACAATGTGTTATGTTCGCTGCGGGACACTTTGGCTCGTATGTGGAACAAGCTAATCGTAGCTGTCGCACGTGAGGGACTGTCGCTTCAAGCAGTCACGTGGTGAGCCTCAGGATGGCTTGGTCACTTGCGTCCATTGTTATCGAGGGCAAGGAGTACATGCGCAACGGAACGACTGCAAGGTGGGAAGTAGATAACTATGTTTACCGCACGGCGATGTTGCTCGAGGCTACCTGTATCTAGCCGTGCCTTGCGAGAACCTTCCCACTCTTGCCACAAGGTGGAAAAAAGAAACACATTTTCTAGTGTGTCTCATGAGAACCTTTACTCGCGTGTAAAAAACGCACCTCAGCTCATCTTAGTCAGGGAGGACTCATGTGAGCCAACCATTATCGTGCAATGTAATACGCCCCTGTGATAGTTAATACGTTGAAGGGGTGGAAGTAAACAATAAGAGTGGTTAGCTATTATACCTTAAGTGGGTGGAAAGAGGGCTTAACGAAAAAATGTTGATTTATTTCTTATTTTCCCGTCAGTCTTTCCCCAGCAAACAGTTTTCAAGTTTTGCTATTAAAATCAGTCACTGCTGATCTACACCCGTGAAGCAGTTTTCAGGTTTATTTTACTATTAAAGAAAACAACAGCAACAAAAAACAACCACCAATAATATATGAAAAAATGTGCTTAAATGGGATCTTTTTTATGAAAAAAAAATTTAAAAGAAAGACTTTCTAAACAAAGTTTGCCATCAGCCACGAAGGAACAGTTACAGCCAGCACATGAGCACGAACAATGGAAAAATCACCGATTCATGACAGGTAGACCACCGTCACTAAAAGACAGTGTTCAAACGCAATGGATGAAAAAAAAAGAACTAAAAGACTGATTATACACAGACCCTCGGCAGAGGGTGTCTCTGATAGTCAATGAATTAGAAAAAGAAAGGAATACATATTTCTTTTTAATAAAATTGATAATAGATATCCAATAATTGGTTCTGTATTCTGCTGAGCATCGATAAAAAGCTTTCTTGCATTTCCTCCGAACTGACTTAGCGTTAATGTCTGTCCACGTTCTTCGTACTGTTTATAGCATTCTGTAGTTTCAGTGGTGTGTCTTAGTTTGTGGATTATAATTTGATTCTTTTCTCGGTATGTTCTTAATAAAATCCTGCAGCACATAGAACAGTGTCTGGTGATATCTGAACTCAACACACCAATGATTGAACCATTCAAGGAAAAGGCTCTACTAAAGTACTGTGACACACGCGATGTGTTTCAAGAAAGCACCCTAAAACAGTTACTGCTGAGATACGTCCATGAAGCAGTTTTTAGGTTTATTATCAGTCACAACTTATCCATCCGCTTATTAGCTTTCGAATTTATTTCGACTGAATCATTCATAACCAACATATTGTTTTATGGAGTGTTCATTGTTTTCCTCCTAAATCAGTTACTACTGGTCTGTGTCCACGAAGATTTGTTTTCTTTGTTTTATACAATATAAATGAACATGAACAATCGATATTTCCATGGTGTAGTTTTAGGGTTTTAGTCTGACAAAATTTTGTCATTACTGGCCTTTTTTTTCTTCTTTTTTTACGCGCTGGTAGTTAAGTAATATCCTTGTTAAACATTCACGTTTTTATGCCACAGACTGAGTTAAAAACATTCAGCGGCTGGCCCCGATTAACATTACGATAGCCTCCTCTTTGTGGGTTTTTTTTTTCATTTTCTTTTTAATACAGATTTTATCCCATCTCAATGGTTAGATTGTAATCTCCTTTTACTGAAAATTTAATTTTATCCCAAGATCAACTTTTCACTGCGGTATAACATATTTAATCATGAAACGAAACGAAACAACACACACACACACACACACAACCTCCAGAAAATTTGCTTTGCTTGGCTCTTTTTCTTTTTAGCATCTTCGTTGTTATTTTTTGGCATACCCTGTTCAATGCTTTCACTCCATGCTGCTTTTTATCATTTTTTAAAATCTAACTCGACCCCTACATTGCACTTTTGTCAAATGCTTGACTTTAAGGGCGCAAGCCAATGTGTCACTAAAATCAACTCTGCAAACTACAAACTCTGAGACCTGAAAATTAATACTTTATTTCCACTCACAGCCCCATTGTTCACTATTTTTTGTTCTGTCTTAATCTGACGGCATTTAGAACACAAGCTGTCAAAAAGGACAAGAATAAAAGAGGAGTGTCCGTAATAACCCTTGAAAATACATAGTTCAGGCCTATAATGACCAATGCCTCACCTTCGTGAACTGAAGACTGGGGAAAAAAAGACGATCGTCTTGAAAATCTCGGAGTCTGAAACAATGTGCTCTGTTCCCTCTAGGATACTGTGCTTGTATGTGAAACATTTGACGAGACCCTACTTTTATAGGCAGACGTGTGTAAATAGGAAGAGCACCCAGTCACGTGCAAAGAGGAAGCTAAACAGTCAATCACGTGCATGCAGAAACGAAGCGAAACAGGTCATCTTATCAGTCAGGGAAGAACCCTGTGACATAATCAAAGCTAAACAGTACCGTGCAATACAATAGGCCGTTGGTATTGTTAAGAGGTGTGAAGGGTGGAAGTAAACAAAGAAGTGATAGTGGTTTGCTTTTGTACCTTGACCGGGTGGAAAGAAGGCTGAAGGAAAGGATACCGTGGGCAACATTGTCGTCTGTTGTTTATTTATTTTACCTTACTGTTCCCCAATCAGTCCTTTACCAGGAAATGTTTTCGGGGTTGGTTTGTTTTTTGTTTTTTTGTTGTTGTTTTTTTGTTGTTGTTGTTGTTTTTTTTTGTTTTTTGGTTTGTTTGTTTGTTTTTGTTTTTTGCTCAAATCACTCACTGTTGATCTATGTCCATGAAGCAGTATTCAGGTTTAGTTTGCTAACAAAACAAAAAAAGAAGGAAAGAATGTTTTAATAAAAAAAGAAAAGAAAAAAAGACTGTATGACGACTTATCTTCCCACACTGTTGGAACTGAGTTCAGGTCTCTTTCTCTCTCTCCCTGTCTGTCTGTCTGATGAATAATTCTTGCCAGGAAAATATACCTCTGTATGTATATATATACAGCTGGTCAAAGTGACCAATGAAAAGCTGGACGATACAAACAAGCAGTCACATGCAGAGTCCTGTTTCCAATTTTCAGTGAAAAGGGACAAATTGGGTGGGCAGAATGGAGTGTTGGCAGTTGATTCAGTCACGATTAGGGTGGGGTGAGTGAAAGGGTGAATGCGGTAATAGACAAATCAAATGAAGGAGGTTGGAAGGGTATTGGAGAATGGTAGAGTAATGGAGGGATTATAACTCCCACACCAGGCGAACTCACAAAGACATCTCCAGCGCAGACATTCATCGTCGATTGGACCGATGACCATTTCGAAGCTTTCTGAGCTGTTGGATCAGGACGATGGCCCTGACTTGCAGACAGAACATTGAGGGATTCTGTGTACATAACTCTATTGTTTTCTTCTTCATTAGGTAACGGGAAAATGGTTGATTGTCAGTCTATGTTAATATCTCTCTCTCTCTCTCTCTCTCTCTCTCTCTCTCTCTCTCATACACACAGTTACACACGCAACACACACACACACACACACACACACACACACACACAGTGAACGAGCGAGCGAGCGAGAATAGACAGACGGATAGAATAGTTCAACCAAAAACAAAAAACAGAGAGAAAAAAAGAAGAACAATTAACGATTTCTGTGGGACGGTTGGCCTTCGCCGCTTTGTTTGTCGGTCAAGTTAAGTCTTGCTGTGCTTGTGCCCCAGCGTCGATTTTTCTCGTTCTCTCTTTATTGACTTCTTCCTCCACCACACGTTTATTATTCATTTTCTTCACGTCATTTATATCTCAGATTAGTTTTGTTCAAAATTCATGTATGTTCACGTCTTAACATCTAGTTATGATGACATCCGTCATATTCAGTATGTACATGTATCAGGACAGGACTTTTATAAGATTTTCTTGTTGTCCTGTTCATCGGTATCTGTGTTGTATTGTGACATGTTCCAAATAAAATACTGTTTAAACCAATAAAAACACACATTGTATTATGCAAATTTCGCCGTCTTCCCTTCACAACAGAACTGAGGGACTGATGGCAATTGTTGTTTGTCAGGGTCTGTAGTGATCTTCATTTCTAGGAACGTGTGTCGTGTTGTGTTGTGTTGTGATGTGATGTGATGTGCTTTGTTGTGCTGTATTGTGCTGTGCTGTGTTATGCTGTGCTGTGCTGTGCTGTGCTGTGCTGTGCTATGCTGTGCTGTGTTGTGCTGTGCTGTACTGTGCTGTGCTGTGCTGGGCTACTTTTTGTCACAATAGGTTTGTCTGTGTGAAATCCTGGCTGCTCACCTTCCCGGAAAGAGCGCGCCGCCACAGTTCAGCGCCACTGCCTTTTTCTCTTTTTTCTTAAAAAAAAAAAAATCTGTCTGTATGTGTACTTGCCGTTTTACTGACTACCAGAATGGATTTTTTTCTTTCTTTTCTCTTTTTTTCTTTTTCTTTTTTTTCTTTTCTTTACAGAATTTCACCTGGGATATCCCTTTAGTTGCCATCGGTTCTTTCACGTGCGCTAAGCAGATGTTATACACGCCAGGGACCTTGGCTAATCGTCTCATCCGAGAGACTAGCACCCAGACCACCACTCAACATATTGTGAAGGGTGTGGGGAGTTGTCAGTTTTATCGAGTTAGCATTATAACCATTATTATAATTGCATCACTAGTTATCATCATTATTGTTATTGTCATGGTAATGACATGCTTGTGTTCTTTTCTGCATAGTATTTAATATTCTGTATAAAAATTTATTCTGATCTGTGGGAGAAGGAAGCAAGGAATCTATCAAAGTGTGAGGGCAACATTTGTATGACTTGGTCCGTCGTCATAGGTAATCAGTCTCCACCAATGTCTTTAACCCGCTTACTATCCAGCAGTACTATGTGTGTGGGACTAAAACTTTAGGATATTTCAAACTTTATAAATTGACCATTTCAGTACACCATATGAATAGTCGTGGTTGACTGATCGCAGACACAGCAACAGAAAGCTGTTCCGTAAAACATCAAGATAACAGGCATGTGTACAACTGCTTGTATGGTCTCGCCTTCGTGTCAGAAGTAGTGCACGGACAAAAAACGCAATTTTTCTTTTCCTCCATCATAAATCGGTAGACTGTATACAGTGGCATTATATATACAAAAATTATTTCATCACGCAAAAACAAAACAAAACAAACCTTAGACAGGAATTAGTTTGCACAGAAGCCTTCAAGTTTTTTTTCTCACTGATATTAGTGAGGTAGAGCATGGGCTGACGGTAAGTGTGTGTGTGTGTGTGTGTGTGTGTGTGTGTGTGTGTAAGGGAGGGACATATACACATATATATATATACTAAAAGCTATTTACTTCATAGCTTTTATCATCTGATTCATCTCTTAAGTGTGCTTTTTCATTCATATGAACACACTGGATGTTTTCCATTGTCAGATAGCGGTTGATGTGTTTTTTAAGGCATGTTTATAGTCAACTGGATGATGTAAGGCGCTTTGAGCAGCATCAGTGCTGGATATCGCGCCATAGAAAAACTATGCATTATTATTATTATCATTAAGAGGTGGGGGTGGAGGAGGATACACGCAGAACGCTGTGCGATCTGTTCACAGTGTTCCACCTGACCTTCTCACGTCGTCCCCTTCTGGACCAGCTGATTACAGCAGATGCCAGTAAACAGATTCTGTGCTACAACAGGTCTTGTTTACCTCTCGACTTGTAGTTTGCTTCACTGTGGTGTGGTAAGGGAAATACTTGTGGTTACATGCTTTCTGGTTTTGATTTTAGGTGCAGGCAGCGCTGTGATTATCTTACGGCTTTTTAAACGCATTACGTTCTGCTAGTTATCTCCCCTTCTTTCCACCACCGACAGCCCATTTGTAAGGATTCGTGAAAACATCACTTTAAAAAAGTTTGTGCTAAGTAATGTAGTGAAATTTGAAAAAAAAATGCATAGCATATTGCTTTACTTATTGATGAAAGTTTAAAGTTTCTACGCTTTGCAGGAACTTTTTTAAATCTTTTTTTTTTTTATTGAAACACAAGAGATGTTTTTCTTAAACGCAAGCACTAATGGCGAGAGAGCAAGTGGTGATAGGCAAGGAGTCACTGGAATTAAAATAGTTCATTGGCCAGGAAAGCTGAAGCCAACTGGATTCCACACTGACACTCGTATCCAGGTGTTAGTCCATTGAGAAGTCATCTGCAAATTGGTGGTATTTTCTGAACTGCAACCATTTATCTTCGATGAAATCATATTATGCTTGCCCCCACTACATGTCAAATGTTGTTTCTTGATTGATATCTGCCTATGATTTATTCACCCAAGTTATTACAGGAAAACAGTACGGTGACACGGAGGGCAAACTTGCTGTGGAGGCACACACAGGTATGTCAGCGTAACAAACGCCGCGAGTAAGCGAAAGCTTGCCGTGAAGCAGTCATCGTAGCCAACTGAGCACTCGGCTACATATATGAAGTTACCGCTTCGCGCTATACTGACACGAGAAGCAAAATGGCTGATTGAACACTTCTGCTGTCTTCAGTTAGCAAAGCGGCTCAAAGAAGGCATGTGGTATCCACGTATTTTTAAACAGTTATAGCGAGGAGTGCTTGCGCAACGAAACGAATACGAGGCAGAAGTAGATTAATCCCACAAAATTATATTCATGCCAGTGGTTTATCCTTACCTCGTGACAAAGTTGCTCTGAAGGCTACCAATTAAGCCTGTCACCTCGGTGTTACTGTTACACGTAAGTGTTGAAGTTAGCGACCTATTCGCTGGCACTCTTAAGGTCTAGCTGTAAGGGCCTGGGTTTTGGTGTTACGTGTTACCACCTGAACACGAAATGGTCCAACCGCCTCAAGCGTTCGCCATGGAATGTGTGATTCTGTCGATGCGAAATAGTACCGTATATCTGGCTTGTGCAGCTGGCTTTCCTTTAAATATTCTGTATTGCTTTGTTGGAGAAATATTTAATGCTGAGTACAGAAAGTAATTTTGTGAAATAAAAAAAATTGAAAATAAAAAAAAATAAACAATGATACAGTGATTATACCCTTGAATATCTATTTAGGTACAACATTTGACCGAACCACAAGTGCTTATGGCACAGCACACGTGCGCTGCCTGTTCAGCAGGCCGTATACGCTGGCAGCGAGATGTAACTGGTGGGTACCTCTGCTGGACAAAGTGTTACAAAAGGAAATCATTTGTTTTCTTTATTCAATTTTTTTTCTTCCAAACTGGACTGTTCCACACTGTTCTACAACTTTTGTTATGTGAATGCTTATGAACTTACCTATCGAACAATTGCAATAATAATAATTAAAAAAAAATCAAGGTTAAATGAAACTGTGATCAGACAATGTTGAAAGCTGCATACAACAATGGAGATGGGACAGACAGGGTGTGTGAAGCTGAGGACCAGCAGAAAGAAAGCTGCACAACAAACATTGCTTCCTGCCTTGTTTGACTTGAAGTCCAGCACATCAACCGAATTCGTTCAAACAGTGTTTTATGTCAAATGTCACATTACAAATACAGTTGATTCAGCATGTGTGTGTGTGTGTGTGTGTGTGTGTGTGTGTGTGTTGTGCTCTCCGATCATTACTCACGGGTAGGCTGTCTCACCCCTTCTGTCATCGCCCCCCCCCCCCCCCCCCCCCCCCCCCCCCACACACACACACACTCAACCATCTCCGATAAACATTCAGAGAGGGAGTCGGAGACAGAGAAACAGCCAGAGAGACACAGACAGATAGAAAGCAATCAGTTTGTGGGACGAATGGTGTCAGTTTCCTAACAACCAGTTTTAGCTGGTGTGGGGGCAGGGAAATAAGATACACCGATACACTGGTCCAGATGCTACAGACAAGCATTGCCGTGAGTGTGAGTTGTGTGTATCCATGATGCAATTCTCTGATATAATACACGGGTGGGGGTTCCTCTTGCGACTGACACATTCTGGGCCTTGGTTGTCATGGTTTTTTGTTCCGTGTGTGTGTGTGTGTGTGTGTGTGTGTGTAGGTTGGGGGAGTGGGGGACTTCGTCTCTGTCCAAGTGGGTTTAATTGTGTGTTTGTTACTCTCTCTCTCTCTCTCTCTCTCTCTCTGTGTGTGTGTGTGTGTGTGTGTGTGTGTGTGTGTGTGTGTGTGTGTTGAGCTCTCCTACCATGACTAAGGGGTAGGCTCTCTTTCCCCTCCCCGCACACACTCCAGCCAAGCATTGAATTGCTCTCTCCTTCCCCTGTCACACACAAGTTCGGACAGGTGTGTCATCAAAAGTGTCGAACTTGTCTGAGGAGCGGTGTCCCAGCTGTGAGAACATACCTGTGGCAAGTAAACAACAACAAAGCGCGATAGAGAAGTGTGTGTGTGTGTGTGTGTGTGTGTGTGTGTGTGCCCGCTTTGTCTTTTGCAGTCACACTCAGACCCAAACGGAGAGAGAGAGAAAGAGACAAACAACCAGACTTTCAAAAAGTGATGAATTGGGAGAAACTTAATGAGAGCTGAACTCACAGCGGTATTATCTTCCACGGTCCACCACGGCCAAACACGGACAGGCCCTGACAGCGTTTGTTTAGGGGAAATCTCCACCGGGTCCTATGTCGTAACTGTTTGACAACACCGCCAGACAGGACCTAGTGTCTTCGCGGGATTTGTGTAGCTTTTTAGCATGGGTATGAGATTATACCGCCTGTCAGCTGCCGGCTTTCTTGTTCGTACCACTTTTATCCGTTCCTTCACTGGTTTCTTGATTAGCACCAAGCTTCAGTCTGATACTTCATTGAGAACCAGACAATGGGGCCTAATAGTGTTTGGGCCTGTACAATCTTGCCTTGGGTTCATCCGGTTCAATTGTTGCATGACTTTCAATTCGATTGGCTGCCTGGTTGTCTCTCGGCCTGTGATTGGCAGTTTTCTGTTCCATGCTATACACAAGGTATTCTGTCACTGTTTTTACATTTTGACTGGCTAGTTTCTGCTCTGTTGTATACAACTGAAGTCTTTAAATAGCAAGGTGATTGCGAGTCTGCCTCTTTCTTTCTCTCGTGAACGAGACGCCGCTTGACAGCTCGCAGCAAGACTCAGGACAAGCCGACTTCTACAGCAGCAGACTGTTCCCACGGCAGCACCACAGCCGAAAGGTCCACCACTTGTTCCACAAAATTTTTTCCACAACCCACAGTTCAGTGAGTGTGATTCGGTCTCTATTTCTGTATTTCTTGTATTTATTTCAACTATGTGCCTTCCAGGAAATTTTCAGTATATTACAGTAAAGTATTTACATATTTGTTTAGTTCGTTCACTCATTTCATATTCATTATACAAGCCTAGGGTATGCTCTGAAAGTAAGATAAGCACACCTTTTCAAATTTTTTTTCTTCTTTTAACAGGTGTGATGTGTACATGGATCAGTTTGCAAAACTTTGCAGCTAAAAACTGAAACTCTTGTTAACCATGCAGCTTGTCAGACTGACTTGGTGAATAGGGCCTATTTCCTTGTGTAACTTGATCAAGATGACTGGTGTCATCTGTCAGGGAAAGTTGGTACGGGTCCTAGTAATCCTTGTTCTGTTTTTATTTTTAATCATGGGTAGTATTTCCAACAAATGTGATAAAATATACTGTATTGTTGTTGACAGGCAGCCAACTTTAAAAATCTAGTTGAAGAATCTGATACACTGTAGTGGGGTGGGGGGTGAGGTTTTGTGGTGGTTGCTGTTTTCTTGGGATTTTTTTTTATGTATGCAACCATTAAAATAAAAAGAAGAAAAAACCAAGCTTGCCACGCTCCATTATTTTTTTGTTTTTGTTTTTTGTCTTTTGTTTTTTTTTCTTTCTTTCTAGTTTTTTTTTCTTTCTTTTTCAAGCTGAACTTGAGACAACGCAGGAAAACAATCGCGGGAAAACTGTTTAGTCACAAAGTTACTATGTACATATGTTGACTAATAACTGATACGAGAGAGGGGGGGAAAATGTGAGGGATACAGGTATTATCCCCAAAGATTTTTTAAGGGATGGAACCATGTATTGTTCCTAATATGGCTGGAGTTGCGCCCCTTACCAGCAGGGCTGGAAACTCAAATTTTCAGTTCTCCTCGGGACAAGGAGACAAAAATCAAATGAGCACTGCCCCCCTCCCTCCCCAGTTTATTCTTGCCTTTGTTGAGTGAATAGACTATTGATAAAAAGTAAATACCATTAATGCAGCAATGTCAGACATAATAGAATCTTGACCAGGGCAATGCAAGTGCAGGAAAAGAAAAAAAAAAGATAAGGCTTTTCGTAAAAGGCATCGATCCCTGATTATGCAGCGAGCAGCTCGACATCGGTCCCAAATAATTACCGGACGTGATGTTCAATTCTCGTTCAAAGAAAGTCTATGCATACATCAATTCTGGCGTTTCGTGGAAACGCGGGCCTTTTGTGATACTTTGTGGTAGTTAGTATAAATAATATTTAGTCTGACAGCTCCAAACGGTTAAACCTGAGTTTGACTAGCTCAAGCTTGCCCTTGTCACAGGCGAATCTGCTGGCAAAATCATACCTGTGTGATCGTGGGTTCAGAACAGGTATTCAGTTCAGGTGAATGCACAGGTGAAGCCAGAAGCATGCCACCCACAGCCTGATATCCTTGCTCTTTATGTGCCTGCGCACTTCAGTTCCGCCGTTTCGTGGAAATGCCGGTCTTTCGTGATTTTTTAGTTTGCTTTAGCAGCTGTCCAGACAGCATAAACTTGACACCAATGGCTGATAAAACTTTCAGAGTGACAAAGTCCAACCAGGAATCAAATTCTTGATCCACAACTCCTACTGACTCCGTATTTGCCAAATCTCCCACCACAAAATTACCAACGAACTCCCACCAGAATTACCGGATCTAATGCTTTATTGCTGTTCAATGATATTCTCATTGGGATTTCCGTGAAGCACCGAGCTTCGTATCGACGCTCAGCTCATATTACAAAAGAGAGACTCTCCAACCTCCTATATTGTATGATGTAACTACACTCACAATTTAGCGATGTCCCCAATCTATGTGGAAGGAACATGATATTCTAAAGACCTAAACTTGCGAATGAAAATTAAATGAAGAAATGAGTCTTTGCTCATAGTTAACTTATTTCTATTTTGGTTCTGAATCTATTAGACTGATTAGGGACTCTGCATGAGAAGTGAGGTTAATGTAATGGAATATGATTCTTGTGCACGCTTCAAGTACTCAGTCACTCACATTATGAACTGGAACAATTGAGGTTCAATATCTACCATGGTCAAAAGGTGTTTTCATGTTTCTTCTAAAAATGCTCAGATTAAATGCTTTAATTTCATTGCAGTTTTAACTTTTTTTTTTTTATAAACATATATATTTTATCAGTAGATGGAGAACTTTGACAGAAAGGGAAAGCGAGAACGACTATTTACACTTGTATATATTGGTCTTTTTTTTTTCTTAATTTTGAACAAGTAACTACAACAGATATACCAGCAAGTTCATCAGAGTTTGTCTGTCTGTCTATCTACAGATTGTACAAACTGATATGCTGACATCCCTGTTTCTTTGGTTAAAGGAAAAGACCAAGGTCGAAAAGTATTTTGTACTGGTTCTCTTTACCCGAAATAATGAATGAGAGAAATAAACTTTCTAGGGATTTCTAGAACGAATCCATAGTGAAAATGTTAGAGGAGCTTCGGTTTGACGCTAGAATCGTCTGATTTGAAGAAGTTACTTCCCTTCAAACCCCTTGGCCCAGAAACCTAGACGATTATGTCCAGAAATGCCTGTCTTTGCAGTGCAGATTTGCTTAGAACATGCAGCATCAGAGTGAGCCTCTGAAGGAAATACAGGAACCCCTGGAGTTATGTTAATACGTGTCCCTTGTACCGCCAAGATTTTCAATTCGTCTGAAGCCTTGAGATGTTTAGGTGAATGACTAGTTAGTGCGAGTGCAAAAAACGTGTGATAAGTTAGTGTGTGTGCAATGTTTGTCAAGTGTTATCAAAATGCCATGTGATATGTGTTCGGGTGAGTGCAATGAACGTGTGATATGTTAGCCTTAGTGCATTGTACTGCGTTGTCTGATATAAACACACTGTGATATCATTTGATATGACGCATTGGGCCTATATAAACGTTTGATATGTTAGCATGAGTGCATTGTATTGCATTGTGTAACGTGTCAACAATGCCATATAACAACACTAGGCATGTTAGTGTTCTGAATGTGTTGTTAGTTGTGATGTGAGTGCTTATAGCGTTGTGTGTTCAATGTGGTGTGTTATAGATGTCATGTGACATAATGGACAGACGTGGTTTCAGGCTCCAGAAGGCATCAGCAGACATGACTAACTACCCAGCCATCATCAAGCAGCTGTAGGTGTTACTTCCAGTGTGTGTGTGTGTTAGAGAGAGATCATCATGCATATATGTGTAGGTGGTTGGGGTGTGCGATAGAAAGAGCAATATGTATGTATGTATGTATGTGTGTGTGTGTGTGTGTGTGTGAGAGGGAGAGAAAGGGACAGTGTTTGTGCATGTGAGCAGTGGTAGATTGGTCTTTTAACGTTTTGTTTTTTTGTTTTAATAATCTTTTTATTTGTAAACTCTACCCTTTCTGATTATTTGGGTTCTCTTCTACTGGTTTAAAGGGGCTGCAGTGTTTTCAACCCTGAAATGGCCCCTGTGGGGACAGTGGTTGTGCATGCGTGCAGTGGTAGGGCCCCTGTGGGGACAGTGTTTGTGCATGTGTGCAGTGGTAGGGCCCCTGTGGGGACAGTGTTTGTGCATGCATGCAGTGGTAGTGCCCCTGTGGGGACAGTGTTTGTGCATGTGTGCAGTGGTAGATTGATCTTTTAACGGTTTTTTTTCTTTTTAATAATCTTTTTATTTGTAAACTCTACCCTTTCTGATTATTTGGGTTCTCTTCAACTGGTTTAAAGTGCTGTAGTGTTTTCAACCCTGAAATGGCCCCTGTGTTGTAAAAATTTGTCCTGCATAATGTAAAGGTATACAGTGTCTTTTACTTATGTCTCCGTTGTGTAACATGTGGTTGTGATGTCTTCTCCAGAGAGTACTACTTCAGTGTGGAAAACCTACTCAAAGATGTTTTCCTGAGAAAAGAAATGTCTCATGAAGGCTGGGTACCAGTCATTGTCATCAGCCGGTTCAACCTGATGCGATGCCTTGTCAGTACTGAGAAACAAGATGCTGAACGTCATAGCATCATTATTACAGTAAGTTATCACATCTCAAATCACATTCCTATTCTCTTGTTTCCTAAAAACTTTGCAGTTTGCAGATGTCTTTAAAATCTTTTTGGTAACTGTCTCATTACAGACTTTAGTTTTGTTTCCATGTGTGAATTAGAAATGAATCTTGTTTTGATCATCAGCAGTAAGAAACAAACTAATTATACCATGATTGTAAACAGCAAGAAACGAATAATAACGCTATGACTGTCTACATCAAGAAACGAATTGATAATGCCATGATTGTAAACAGCAAGAAACGAATAATAACGCTATGACTGTCAACTTAAAGAAACGAACTGATAATGCCATGATTGTAAACAAGAAACAAAAGAATAATGCCATTGACAACAGCAAGAAACGAACCAATAATACCATGATTAACAAATAGTAAAGAGTGGTAACTCTCTCCATTCACAAGGTACACAACTTAGTCAGTGCTGCTTATGCTACTGGCCTCATTGTTAATTTTCAATAATACCATGATCATCAACAGCAAGAAACGAACCAACAATACCATGATCGTCAACAGCAAGAAACGAACTAATAATGCCGTGTTGTTTTGTTTCCAGGCCGCTCTCCAGTGCAGGAACCTGGAGGTATCTGAGGACCGACAGAGTTTGCGTCCAACGGCCAAACTGAAACATTGGCCGTTGGACTGGGACAGTCCGGAACCCTGGCGGAGGAATGTCCGTCATGAGGCCCGGACTGATCGGCCCTGATATGGTCAGTTGTGTGTGTGACAGTTCCTCCCGTCTTTGCCGCTTTGTTCTTCTCTGGTGATCATTTTCAATGTACTGTCTGATGTAACCATGTTATACGTGTGTCCTGACATGGACTGAAGCATACCTGGAAGAAATGGTCTGTAAAAGCATAGTAACATTTCGCATAATTTCAATTTTGAAAGTGAAATAATGTTTTAAGAAACTGATCCCAAAACTACTGTAGTTTCACACAAGACAAGGAAGATTCATAATTACCAGTGTTTTATGATACACCAGTGTTGGTGGGTGGAGGGAGAATTACCAGGGTGTGACATGGTTTGGGAGAGCAAGGTAATTTGCCATTAAGTTTTATATAAAGAATATAAAAATATATGTGTTACAAAACATGGCGTGCTTTATGCTATATAGCTATTGATGGGATTTTTAAAACTTAAAACAAATTAGTAAAGAGTGGTAACTCTCTCCATTCACAAGGTACACAACTTCAAGTCAGTGCTGCTTACGCAACTAAATCTATTAAATCGGTAGCGTAAGCAGCACTGACTTGAAGTTGTGTACCTTGTGAATGGAGAGTTACCACTCTTTACTATTTGTTCATCATTTCATCTCCTGGCCTCATTATTTGTTAATTAAAACAAACTAGGTTTGTGACTGGCTTGATAAGTAGATCATTTCAAATTTGATAATGAAATGTGCCTTTGATAATCACGTGGTATCTCTGTGGAAAACATTTATCACATATCTCTCATTATTAATTTCCCTTTTATGTTTGAAGCTTTGTCAGTCTCATGTATGTTTGGTTATTCAAACACATAGTTTGGTAAAATAACTGCTTTCACAAAGCACGCACCAGTCACAGACGTGTTTACATGTGCAGTCACACTCCAGAATAACTACACTGTACTGCATGTGTGTGTGTGCGCGCACACACACAGAATAAATAAATGACTGAAAGAGACAAAGAGAGAGGAGGAGAGAATGAATGAATGGTTTATTCATATTGGCCATTGCCCTTCATGAAAGGGTGTCACTATTTGAGAAGAAAAAAACGAGAGTCTGTCCTGTGTTGTTCCCTGATATGTCATTAGCTGTCAACAAAGCGCTCATGAATCATTAGTTTATATCAAAATGATGATTTTAACGTTTGTTGCAGTTGTGCCGAGCAGCCCTGCAAAAGCCCGAAACCTTCAACGAATCTCCAGTTGTGTGCCACATAAGTCTCCAGTTAATATATGACACCACGTGTCTCCAGTTATGTGACACAACATGTCTCATGTTGTGTGACACACGTGTCTCCAGATGCTATGTAACACACGTCACCAGTTGATGTGTGAAACATGTCTCCAGTTGATTTGACACCATCTTCAGATGACGGTGACTGTGGCAGGTTCCACACACGACCGGTGTGTACTGAAGAACTGAGCAGAACTTGTTGTGGAGTCCATGCTGCAGCGCCTGTTGTTTCTGGACTTTGTCACCTAAATCAACGAACAGGGATAAGAATTATGTTCTGATGTGACATGTCTTCATCTTTTCATACGCTAGTTAGTTGTGAAATCGATGTACAAATCCTACCTTGCGTTTGGTCTTTTATCCTCTACATATAAATTCTATTACATCACTACACAAATGTTTACAGATGTGATGATTATTAGAATGTTGAGAATTGCTGTTTACGCATTTTAAGATTTAGATTGTGTGTTCTTATAGCTGTGTATGAGAATGATACTATTTCAAAATGAATTTTGTGTGTCCCTCCTCGCTAAGACATAAGAAGCATACTAATAAAACTCATGATTTTCTCAAACTGAACAGTAATGTTGTGGTGTCTGCACTCAGTTGAGAGAGAGAGAGAGAGACCCACCCACCGTTTCAAAATACACGAGTTCACAGTACAACAAGAGTTTCAATCAGGAGGTTTTAAACCGTGCAGACTGATCCATATCATCCAACACCATATCTGCTGGAAACACCAACAGAGAAACTGATTCACTTAAAAAAAATATAAAAAAAAAAAAAAACCAACTGCTACTGTTTCTACTGCAGCAACTGCTGCTGCTACTACTACTACTACGACCACTACTATCGAGCACATAAAGAGTTGAAGGTAGAGGGTAAAAGTCCCATATCATCTCAGACAATCGGAGCAATGATACACCCACTGTGTCTAGGGACCGGCGTTGGAAGGTGGGACTCAGTCCTCTGCTCCCCTTTTAACATGTCTCAACCGAAGTCCGGAACTCATTCTCACCAGGATCCATTTACGAATATCGGAGTAAAGTGCATTACCCATTGGCATGTCAAGACGCACTTGATCTGGAGTGGTGGTCTGGGTGCTACTCTTTCGGATGAGACGCTAAACCGAGGTCTCGTGTACTGCATGCACCTAGCGCACACAAAAGAACCCACGACAAGAATTAGGCTGTCTGTGGCAAGAGGTATGTAGAAAAATCCACTTTGATTGTAAAAGAAATTCAAATGCAGATAGAAAATAAAAGGTGGCACTGCATCATGTCAACGCGTTCTTCTCTAGCAGAGCAGCCCGACAGAGAAATTTGTTGAGACAAAGTAACACATAACACAATACAATAACCGCCGGAATACCCGTCAGGTAAACTGTGTAGTTACCGCTGTCTCCAGCTATTCACAGAGCACCCTTGCTGTTGGTC
>NC_134899.1:33201620-33239120 GCF_041734735.1 Babylonia areolata | reverse complement strand
GGAACGGATCTGACACGTCAGTATTTTCCTGTACTCTCGCCTGCATGCCATCATGGAATGACGCAATCAGCTGGATTAGGGTCTCTGGGCAGCCGAACTTTAGGAGGATCTTCCACGGACCACGCGTTCTGCTCATGGCACTTCTCTTGCATCTGGCGTACGGCAAACACCATGTCACATGTTCCCCTACCTGAGCGGAAGTCGCACTGTGCTTCAGGGATGACAGTGTTGGAGACATGGTCAACCAGTCTGTTCAGTATGATGCAGGCCACCTGGGGGACCTCCCCTCTCTCCCAGACAGACTGGAACAGGGCAGTCAGCTTGTCTGTCAGCACCTCGCCACCAAACTTGTAGATGTTGGCCTGGATTCCATCCGCTCCTTGTGCTTTTCCTGACGTTGTCAGCTTCAGGGCCTTCCGGGTCTCGGCCTTGGTGGGAGGGGCAGCTAGCGAGTCATTGACTGGTAGCTGTGGGAGGGCTGCAATTACCTCGTCAGATACGGACGAGTCCCTGTTGAGGAGGGTGTTGAAGTGCTCTGCCCAGCGGGCAAGGATGTCTTTCTTGTCTGTCAGGAGGGTGATCTGGTCCAAGGCTCGGACAAGGGTTGATCCTGTGACTCTCGCCCCATACACAGCTCGGAGACCATCATGTAAGGTCTTCGTGTCATGAGCATCAGCAGCGGACTGAAGCTCTTTGGACTTTTGTCTCCCACCAGGTGTTCTTCATCTCACGCAGCCTCTTCTGTACGAGTTGCTTGGTTTGCAAGTACTGGTTATCCTTCCTCTGGCAGTCTTTATTGGAAATGTGATCCTGATGCCGTATATGCAGTGTGTTCAGGAGCTTGGAGATTCCAGAGTCATTCTCGTCAAACCAGTCTTTGTGGCTCCCCTGTACAAAGCCGAGTGTGTCAGCTGCTGCTGTGTACACAGCATCTCTAAAGGTGCTCCATACCTCTTCTACATCAGTCGATGCAGGAATTTCTTGGAGAGCTGCTTGGATTTGCTGCTGCAGCATGTCTTTGGTGATGGGGAGGCGGTGGATGTTCAGCTTCCAAGGGGGTTTCTGCCTGGCTGGTTGGAGCTTGCGTGCAAGTCTGATGTTACTGCGTGCAAGGCGATGGTCCGACCAACAGACTGCTCCTCTCATGCAGCGTGTACTGGAAACATCACCTCTGTCCCTCCGCCGGACAATCACATAGTCCAGCATGTGCCACTGCTTGGAGCGGGGGTGCATCCATGTATTCTTGTACTTGTCCGCTTGTTGGAAGAGGGTATTGGTGATGGTCAGTCCATGCTGCGCGCAGAGCGAGAGCAAAAGCAGTCCGTTGGAGTTGCACTTGCCAGTGCCGTGCTGTCCTAGGACTTCTGGCCACGAGGAGAAGTCCACACCGACGGGGGCATTGAAATCCCCAAAGATGATTGGCCTGTCCTTTCTGTCTACCACTGAAATGGTGCGGCTGAGCTCCTCGTAGAAGGCTTCTTTGATGTCATCAGGGTTGGTCATCGTCGGGGCATAGCAGCTGATAACTGTGGCGAAGCGATCCTCGGACAGCTTCAAACGCAGGGTCATCAGCCTATTGTTTATCCCACGTGGAAGGCTGTCAAGCTGTCGTGCAAGTTTGGTTTGTATGGCAAAGCCCATGCCTGAGGTACTTGGGGTGCCTTCTGGCTTCCCAATGCAGTAGAAGGTGTAGCCCCCTCCAACTTCCTCCAGCTGGGTTTCACCGGCAAACCTGGTTTCGCTCAGGGCTGCTATGTCCACCTGGTAGCGATCTAGCATTCTAGCAATGAGTGCTGTGCGCCTTTCTGGTCTGTTGTCTCTGTCCCAAAGGGTGCGAACATTCCAGGCACCCAGAGTCAGGGCATAACTCCTAGTTCTTTTCTTCTGTTGTTTTCGACCGCTAGTGTTGGATGTCCAAGCAGGTACGGTTTCCTACTAGGTACTAGGTGAGGCAGACTTTGCTTAGGGATCCATTTATCTCCCCTTCCCCGTGTGGGTCTGTCTAATTCTTCATCAAGATCAAAATCTCTGTTCAGTCTTTAGGATATCGTCTTATCATGCACGGAATATGATATATCTAATTAACAGTGGGTTAAAAAGACACGCACACATGAGCAAATAAACGTAAATCTATCTACATCACTCCCTCACCACTCTCTAGGTGTGTGTGTGTCCTACCTGTCCTACTCTCACTCCCACCATCCCCCCCCCCTTTGTCCTACTCTCACTTCAACCATCTCCCCCTATCTTACTCTCCCTCCCACCATCTCCCCCTTGTCCTACTCTCACTCCCACCATCTCCCCACTATCCTACTCTCCCTCCCATCATCTCCCCCCTATCCTACTCTCCCTCCCACCATCTTCCCCTTGTCCTACTCTCACTCCCACCATCTCCCCCTTGTCCTACTCTCACTCCCACCATCTCCCCTTGTAATACTCTCACTCCCACCATCTCCCCTTGTCCTACTCTCACTCCCACCATCTTCTCCCTGTCCTACTCTCACTCCCACCATCTCCTCCCTTGTCCTACTCTCACTCCCACCATCTCCCCCTTGTCCTACTCTCCCTCCCACCATCTCCCCTTGTCCTACTCTCCCTCCCACCATCCCCCCCTGTCCTACTCTCACTCCCACCATCTCCCCTTGTCCTACTCTCACTCCCACCATCTCCCCTTGTCCTACTCTCACTCCCACCATCTCCTCCCTTGTCCTACTCTCCCTCCCACCATCTCCCCTTGTCCTACTCTCACTCCCACCATCTCCCCTTGTCCTACTCTCACTCCCACCATCTCCCCTTGTCCTACTCTCACTCCCACCATCTCCTCCCTTGTCCTCCCACCATCTTCCCCCTGTCCTACTCTCCCTCCCACCATCTCCCCCCCTGTCCTACTCTCACTCCCACCATCTCCCCCTTGTCCTACTCTCACTCTCACCATCTACCCCCTGTCCTACTCTCCCTTTCCCCCATCTTCTACTGTCTACTGTCCTACTCTTCCCCATGTCCTAATATCCCTCCTGCATCTCCCCGTCCTACTCTCTCACCCCCCACCCCTCCCACCCCCCATCTCCCCAATCCTACTCTCCCTTCCACCCCCTGTCCTACTCTCATATCTTTCCATTTTTCAGCCCAGTCCTACTCTCCTATCACCCCTACTCCCCCTTCCCCCTCCTACTATCCCCAGTGCACACCCTCCTACTCCCATTACCCTCAGTCTGACTACCCCCTCCACTGCTTGACCTCCTGCCCCATGCAGCAACCCTCCATTTGACACAATCACCTGCAGACGCTTTACAAAAAGAAAAAAAAAATTCCACACATTTTCCTCCAAAGAAATCACTCTCTCGCCACTAGCACGCAACCGTGCTCGTGATCATGAAACACGTCTCGCGTCTTTTGAAAAAAAAAGTCTAGCCTTTGCCTTTATATTGGCGAATCCTCAATAAACGTATTTATAAGATTGATACTTTATTTACATCATAGATATGCAGTTTCATTGAATTATGAAATAACATTTTGCCTAGCATAATCAACTGCAAAATATATCTGACTTGTCCTCTTCTATTGAATATTATCACAAATATTAAAAAGGACCCGATTGATATCAGGCCAAATTCCTATTTCATTCATGATTTATATTATGCCAAATATGGAACTGACAACTAATGGGAATTAATTTCAGCAAGTGGGGGTGAATGCATGTGAGTCTGTGAATGAGTGTACGCGCAAATACGCCTGCTGGTTTGCTTGAATGTGTGCAACGAACGTGTGCGTCCCTCCTCCCACACCCAGTGATCACTCCCTTGAAAATAAAATAAGAAACTTAATAAATGAATATCTGGATAACTTACTAAATAAACAAATAGATAACAAATATACTGGTAGGCAAATAAATGAATAGAGATATGAATGAATGAATGAATAATTCAAACAAATAAATTAATAAGTAAATAATGTGTGTGTGTGTGTGTGTGTGTGTGTGTGTGTGTGTGTGTTGAGCTCTCCGTTCATGGAGTCTCCCTCTTACCACCATTACCCCCTTCCCGCAAACAGTCCAGCCACCCCTAACTAGCATTGCTCTCTCCATGACACAGGTGTAGGCTGTCTCCCCCCCTTTCCGTCATACCCCTCTCCCCGCACACACTCCAGCCACTCCCTACAAGCATTGTTCTCTCCTTCCTCTCACACAGTGTGTGTGTGTGTGTGTGTGTGTGTGTGTGTGTGTGTGTGTGTGTGTGTGTGTGTGTTGAGCTCTCTGATCATGCAGTCTCCCTTTTTCCGCCGCCACTCCCCTTCCCACACACACTCCAGCCACTCCCAACAAGCACTGTTCTCTCGATCCTTCCTCTCTCACACACAAGTCCGGACAGGTGTGTCATCAAAAGTGACGAACTTGTCTGAGGAGTGGACTCCAGCTGTGAGGACATGCCTGTGGCAAGTCAACAACAACAACAAAACGCAATGGAGAAGTCATGGGTGTGTTTGTGATGAGGTGTGTGTGTGTGTGTGTGTGTGTGTGTGTGTGTGTTGAGCTCTCTGGTCATGCAGTCTCCCTTTCTCCACTGCCACCCCCTTCCTGCACACACTCCAGCCACTCCCAACAAGCACTGTTCTCTCGATCCTTCCCCTCTCACACAGTCCGGGCAGGTGTGTCATCAAAAGTGACGAACTTGTCTGAGGAGGACTCCCAGCTGTAAGAACATACCTGTGGCAAGTAAACAACAAAACGCGATATAGAAGTCATGGGTGTGTGCGTGTGACAACGTGTGACAGTGTGTGTGTGTGTGTGTGTGTGTGTCTTGAGCTCTCTGATCATGCAGTCTCCCTTTTTCCACCGCCACAGGTGTAGGCTGTCTCCCCCCCTTTCCGTCATACCCCTCTCCCCGCACACACTCCAGCCACTCCCTACAAGCATTGTTCTCTCCTTCCTCTCACACAGTGTGTGTGTGTGTGTGTGTGTGTGTGTGTGTGTTGAGCTCTCTGATCATGCAGTCTCCCTTTTTCCACCGCCACCCCCTTCCTGCACACACTCCAGCCACTCCCAACAAGCACTGTTCTCTCGATCCTTCCTCTCTCACACACAAGTCCGGACAGGTGTGTCATCAAAAGTGACGAACTTGTCTGAGGAGTGGACTCCAGCTGTGAGGACATGCCTGTGGCAAGTCAACAACAAAGCGGGATATAGAAGTCATGCATGTGTGTGTGTGACAACATGTGACAGTGTGTGTGCGTGTGCGTGTGTGTGTGTGTGTGTGTGTGTGCGCGCGCACGCGCATGCGTTCGCGCTTTGTCCATTGCAATCACACTCAGATCCAAACCCGGGATAGAGAGAGAAAGAGACAAACATACAGACTTTCAGTTTCAGAAAGTGATGGATTGGGAGAAAAATAATTTGAGCTGAACTCCTGCCTTGAGCTCTACGATCATGCTGTCTCCCTTTCTGCCATCCACCTCCCACCCCCCGACCCCTACCCACACACACCCAGCCACCCCCAACAGGTATTGCACCCTCTCCAACACTCAAGTCTGAACAGGCAATTAACTTGTCTGAAGAAGGACTTCCAGCTGTGAGGCTATGCCTTTGGAAACTTAACAACAACCAGACGCGACAAAGTACATGTGTGTTTCGGCATGACTGTGTGTGTGTGTGTGTGTGTGTGTGTGTGTGTGTGTGATTTTAACAATCACACTCAGTCCCAAACACAGAGGCTAAGTGAGAAAGAGACAAACAACCAGTCTTTCAGAGAGTGATGAATTGTGAAAAATATGATTCGAGCGAACCCACAGTCAGTACTATCTTCCCATGCCCGAAGTTTTAAAAGGCTCTGAAAGGATCACCACGGCCAAACACGGACAATCCCTGACAGTGTTTGTTAAGGGGGAAACACCTCCGGGTTCTATGTTGTAACTGTTTGATAACACAACCAGAATGGACGTAGTGTCTTCGCGGGGTTTGTGTACCATTTTAGTATGGGTATGATATCATATCGTCTGTCAGTTGCTGACCTTCTTCTTGGTACCACTTTTATCCTCTCCTCCGCTGATTTCTTCGGCAGTTCCAACACAAGTATCTTGATTAGCACAGAGCACCGGACAATGGGGCCTAATTGTGTTTGGGCCTGTACAATCTTGCCTCAGGTTCAGCTGACTCGATTGTCACACGACTCGATTTAATTGGCTGCCTGGCTGTGACTGGCTGTTTTCTGCCCCATTCTATACACAAGTCTCTACGTTTTGACTGACTAGTTTCTGTTCTATTGTTCTATTCTATAGTTTCTTTTCTATTGTATACAAATGGCAAGGTGGTTGCGAGTCTCTTCCTCTTTCTTTCTCTCTCTCGTGAACGAGACACAGCTTGACAGCTCGCAGAAAGACTCGGACAAGTTGACTTCAGCCGCAACACACAACAGCTGTTAGTTCAGACAGTGACACCACAGCCAAACGTTCCACAACTGTTCTTCTTCCACGACTCTTTTTTTTCCACAACTACCAGTTCAGTGAGTGTGACTCTTTATTTCTGTATTGCTTGTCGTATCATTTCTTTATACTTTCTCATTGCATTATTGTTTTCTCGATTATTTGCCTTTTACGAATCTTTCATTCTATCATAGTTTAATGTATCTACATATTTGTTTAGTTTGTTCACTCATTTCTTTTTATGTTGATATTTCATACAAACCTAGGGTAGGCTCTCAAAGTCTTATAAGCACACTTTTTAAAAAGTTTTTATTTTTTAGCGGATATGTTGCAAACTTGAATCAGTTCACACTTTGACGTCTCAAAACTGAAATTCCATTTCTCATCCTTCTGTGCCTATGAATCTTTACATCTGTCCCAAGAACGTTATACAACTTGTCTGTTTTCGCGAATAGGGTCTATTTCCTTGTGTTACTTGATGGATTACTCCAGCTGCCGAAGTCGAGGTACATTTCCTAAATGTACACACATACAGATACAATAATTTACATACACACATATATATATATATATATATATATATATATATATATATTTTATGTGTGTGTGTGTGTGTATTACAGGTAGCTATTCCGACAATTATTATGAACGTACTGTCCTGTTGTTTGATAGGTATCCAACTTCATGGTTGAAGAATCTTATATATACAGTGCAGGAGGGGGTTGAAGGAAAGCTTGATGGTATTGCAGTTTTTCTTCAGATTTCTTGCATATGCAACCCTTTTTTTTTAATCTCACCATTACGGTGCTAACTGTTTTGTAACAGTTACTTTGTCGATATGTTCATTAATAATTGATACGATGAGACAAAAGGTAACATGAGGGACATGGAGGTGAGGGACACCGAGCATGTATCCTAAAGACAGCATGAGAATCTGAAGGGAGAGAACCATGTACTGTTCCTGACGTGACTAGAGTTGCGTCCCTTGTAGGTACGTCGCCGGTCTCAAGAAGGTTTTGAACACAATTTTTAGTTGCATGGGGACAAGGAGACAATAAACATGTTTTTGTATGATTCTACAAAAATGTATATTTGAAATATATATATATCAATTTTAGGGAAAGTTTTATTAAGCAATGGCTGAATAATGTGCACTGGTACCTAATCATCATTCTTTAGTTCTTTTCAATGAAACATGTTTTTCAGACGGTTGTTTACGTTGATGTTGTGATTTTTCCAGAAGAGTAGATCATAAGCAAATCATACACAGACGTCACACGAAGCAAAATACACTAACACAGGTACCAAATTCACTGTTCGAAATGTGCTAGAAATGAAATTAAACTGAAACTATGAGAACCATAACTTACACGTACGCTTCAACTGTTTAGTTATTCTCTGAATGACATTACGGGTTGCATCGACCGTATCCATTACTGCCTGGTGTATAGTATCCATAACTATCGGCACCATTGACACACACATGTCTTCCACGCACATCATATGCATAAAACTACTGAAGAAGAGTGTTGCCTCACGAACCCACCATCCTCCACGGAGCGAGACCTCAGCCATGAAGAAACTTACTTTAAAGGTGTCACACCCATAGGTCGTTTGTTGTTAAATCAGTCTTACGCTTGGCGGTGGTGCGCCCAACAAAAAAGCAAGTGTCATCGGTTTCGAGTTTTTCTAACAAACAAACAAGACAATCTGCACGTTCTCCCCGTATAGAGCAACACAAATTTCACATAGATAAATCTGCTGCGAAAAAAAAACGTAATAAAACAGAAAACAACGCATTTTCACACACACACACACACACACACACACACACACACACACACACACACACACACACACACACGCACACACACACACACACACATATATATATATATATATATATATATATATATATATATATATATATAGAGAGAGAGAGAGAGAGAGAGAGAGATAACAGCTGTGACGTCCACATGTTAATACTAATATATTATCAGGAAGTCTGCACACAAACATAATGTACAACAGCAGTGACGGCGCACACCAAGTAGAACTTAAAGTTGATTTGTCTTTTTTTCAGTCATTATGTCTCACTGTGTGCCGTAAGAAAACAACAACCACCACCTAAGTCTAGCAGAGTTCTTCAAACATAATTGCAGTAGTTATTTTAAAACCTTTGTCCCAGTATAACCCCTTACGATAAATACTCAGAACAAAAATAATGTCTGTTCAGTTTTTGCAACGGTGAAGATGTTGGTTTATGCAAAAATAGCGACAAGGATGTACCCATATAATATTTGGAACATGTTATAACAGTGGACAAAACAAACACGCGCGCGCGCGCGCGCGCACACACACACACACACACACACATTGGGGAAATTTGACTCTCAGCAACTTTGCAAAGCACTATTACAATAACCCTCAACTGCTTCGTAAGACACTTGGAATATTTCGGGTAGGGATTCTCATATTTCGATAATTTTTCGAATTAATGGAATGTCACCACAATGACGTTTGAACTAATGATAGCATCCATAAACTCGCCATTGTCGAAAGCAACCAATCAGATTTCTTCATACAGGATTACGTTTCATTACATGAAGATAAATAAATAAATAAGAAATAACAAATTAAAGAAAAACTCACTCGAAATTCCTGCCAATCGCAAAATGTGTAAACTTTATCGAACTTCATTAACAAGTGAAGCAAGGTGCAACAAACTTTTTTTTTTTTAGTTACCTAACTATAAACTATTTTTCCTGAGGGGGGAGGGGTGGAGAGGGCGTGGACTTCTGTATATGTCCTTGGGGTGGGGGGTGGGGTTGGTTATAAAACTCCCGGAACTGAATGCGCCTGAAAGTTGAATAAATAAATAATGATAATCACCAAGGTTCTGCCTGCGCTTATAGGCAAAACCAGGGAGCATATAGCCACTAGTATTTTTCCCTACACTACAGACAGTGAAACAAGCTACGGGAAGGAATGTAAGCAAGACATGTTATGGTTTGCGCTGGTGTGCGCTGTAAACAGCTGGCTGTGTTGTAGAACAGCTTTCCATGGCAGTTGATTGCTGTGCCTGCGCTCAGTCGACCTGGACTAATCCTACGGTGTACTGAAATGGTCAAAATGCTAGGTTTGAAATGTCCTCAACTTTCAGTCCCATGCACATACTACTGCTGGATAGAAAGTGACTAAAGACATTGGCGGAGACTGGTTACCCATGACGACGGATGCATTTAGCGCGCGTAAAAGATCCCATGGCATCAAAAGGATTGTCTCCAGCAAAATTTTGTAGAAAAAGTTGACTGTTGTAGTAACACAAACATATACATGTAGACAGAAAGAAAAATAAAGCATGGATGATACTATACTGTGGCGATGCCTGAATTCCACACAGAGAATTAATCATGTCGTGGGAAAATGTAATGCAATAGAATACATTACGATGCAACACAACGCACTGCACCGCAGCGCAGCGCAACGAACCGAAGTAAAGATCACAGCGGACCCAGTAAAAGAAAATAGTTGCTGTCACGCCGTCATTTTTGCTGTTGCGGCGAAGATAACACGGTGAAAATTGTATAATGTATATGTTCTTATACCGTCGGTTGTTCTTTTTTTAATATATTTTTTTGAAATATCTGTCTTTTTCTCTCTCTTCCTGCCTGTCTGTTTGTCTATCTCTCTCACGCGCGCGCACGCACGCAGGCACACACATGCACACACATGCTTTAATTCAACTATAAAACCTCGTCATAGGACTCTCTCAGACTTCGGTCTTATTCACAGGCCAGTTTTAAGTTTAATTTTCGATCTATTATCTGATTCATTAAGCACTAAATATTGCCCTCATATCAAGTGCATTTGTTTCGGTGACATGACATTTAAGAATATATTCTTTTTCTCTCTGACTTTATGAAGCCTTACCTGCACGAAAGTGTTTCATCACAAGTCACTGGGAGTGTTGATGGTTTGACTTATAACATTCATTATCAGTTTTCTTTTTCACGAAGTCCATTAAGCAGTTTTCTGTATTTGTATCTAAATATTCGTTTCAAATATTCGTCTTTGATTCCACCCTCATTATCCCCGGTTTCCTCCAACTCAACATTCACCCCCCCCCCCCCCCCCTCACCTCCCTCCATACTCCTACCTTTCAAGCGATAACATTCAAATGCGAAAATTGATACATTAGTAACATGCCTACAATAACCAGTATGTGTGACGGGACATTAAACAGAATTCCATTCCATATACACACACGCAAGTACACACACACACGCGCACGCACTCACATACACAGTGAGAGTGAGAGATTGCACAGACTGTCCCAAAGACCGACAATCAGCCGTTTTCCCGCACACAAATATATAGAAGGAAGCAACAGAGATCTGTAGGCAGAATCCATAATGTTCTCAATTTGCAGGTCAAGAACATCATCCGAATCTGATCGCTCAGAAAACTTCGAGACAGTCGCCGCAGCTTCTGATCGCCGATAAACTGGTTGTATCTGTTTGTGCTGGAGATATCTTGATTTGTTCGTTTCAAGGCCTGACTAAGCGCGTTGGGTTACGCTGCTGGTCAGGCATCTGCTTGGCAGATGTGGTGTAGCGTATATGGATTTGTCCAAACGCAGTGACGCCTCCTTGAGCTACTGAAACTGAAACTGTTCGTCTGGTGTGGGAGGCTTCTATCTTTTCCTTCTTAACTACTCTCCACTATTCTACCAGCCTCCTAAGTTTGATTTGTCTGTTCTCTAACCACACTCACCTTGCCCCCACTGCCCCACCCGATTTGTCCCTTTTCGTGTTAAATGGGAAACTTACTCTGCATGTGACTGCTTCTTTGTATCGCTTTCATTGGTCACTTTGACCAGATGTGTATACACAGACAGAGGTCTTTCATTCAACAAGGTGATGCTCAGTCTACTGTACTGAAAAAGCACAGACAGACTGCTCCGTTTTGAAGAAATTTTCGCAATGGTCACCATTGGAGAGCAGCACAGCACACTATTGCTGTTGCCCACGCAGAGCACAACTCCAGCATGCAACTTGTTGAAGGACGTTTCTCCACAGTAAGATGATCGCCGTCTGCCTCGGGGACAGGTTTCGACGGATGTTGGCCCTGGTCAATGTCCGTCATGAGGACCCCTTGCACGGTAACATCTTCGTTCACGTGAGTGACGCCCCTTCCCACGTAATGCCGTGTTTATCGCGCAGTCTTTATTATCCCCTTTATTGCGGAAACTTGGTGAAAACAGATCAGCGAGGCATGAATTATAAGTACAGTTACTACTTTTTGTGTACTTTGTTGCTTTTGCTACACAAAACGAAAGAACAAGGAGGATAGGAGAGTAAAGGGTGAAACAAAAATAAAGAGGAGTAACTCTCTCTCCATTTACAAGGTACACAACTTCAAGTACTGCTGGTTATGCTACCGATTCAGCCAGTACACAGGTAAACAAAAGTATATTGGAACACACCCAGACAATTCCTCAAAAGGGAAGCTCCTTTTACCCTACAGATGCTGGCTTCAAAGCAGGTGTTTACTCCATGGCAGGTGTTGTGGCAGCCTGCAGGACCGTGACTGGTATGTTTCTGATTGAAATAAAAATTCGTGTGTCTGTCTGTCTGTGTCTGTACCTGTGTGTGTGTGTGTGTGTGTGTGTGTGTGTGTGTGTGTGTGTGTGTGTGTGTGTGCGCGCGCGCGCGCGCGCGCACGCGTGTGTGTGTGTGTGTGTGTGTGTGTGTGTGTGTGTGTGTGTGTGTGTGTGTGTGTGTGAATGTCTCTTTCCATATTCATATCGATAGTAATGAGTATAGATAACTAAATGGATAATAAACAATGTCCTGATACGGATTATTTGACAGTGTACACACAATAGCAATGACAGAAGAAATACACAAACACAAATTAGCCTTTATTCAAGCCTGGTATAGCCTTGTGATCCTGAATATGTTACACAGAATGTACGGACATTACAGGAAAAACACAATGTTGCCTCGATCCATTTTTGATTCGAAATGAAAGAACAATGAGGCTAGGCGAGTAAAAGATTAAACCAGGTTACTGCAATACCAGGAGGAAGAAGTCCAGACATCATGGTGACTGACACCCTGACCTGTAAGCTCAGTCTGTCTCAGGTGACAGTCCTTCTCTGACGATCCTACTCGTCAGTAGCAGTCAAAGGATTATTCTTCTGCGTCCATGGGCTGCAACTCCAACGTTCACTCGTTTCCACATTAATTTTGCATCCACACATTTCACAGAGAAACTCATCCTAGTGTTCGCGTAGTCTGCATGTTTCTTTTAAGACTTAAAGTCTTTAAAACCAGTGCATAGTCAGTTTAAAAAACAAACAACCCCGTAGCGTTTGTACGTTTGTTACCCTCCAACAGGCGAGCAGAGTGAGAAGCTGGTAGTATCAGAAGACCACCAGTGGCTAAGGCCAGTTCTCACACCAAAGAGATGGCCCCTGTCACAGCAGCAGTCCGTGATGCCAAGCCTGTCCTTTATGCAGATGCTGGATTTCGCAACAGATGCTGGCTTCGAAGCAGGTGCTACGGCAACCTTCTGTACCATGACTAGCACGTTATTGAGTGAAATAAAAATTCTTATCGATAGTAATGAGTATAGATAAATAAATGGATAATAATATATTCACAAAACATAGGCGATTCTTTTTCTGACATGCTGATACTAACAAAATGCGATTAAATAATGACCAAAGACGTAAACCTGACTCTTCAGCGAGATCTGTCTACAATGTGGAGGTAACAACTCATTGTATTGTACACAATTATGCTTCCACTGCATACCGTGTTGTTATGATTACTACTTCAATGTTGAAAATATATTCAAAGACGTCTTCTTTCGCAAAGGAATGTCTCGCAAAGGAATGTCTGCCGATGGCTGTGTACTAGCATTAGATTGCCCAAACCCAGAAAACCTCGTTGTGGTCATTTTTGTGTATGATAGTTCTTACGTTTTGCCACTTTGTTCTTCTGGTGATCCTTTGGAACGTGCTGTCTTAAGATGTAACTATGTTAAATGTGTGTCCTTTCGTGGACTGAAACATACCAGGAAAATAGTCTGCATAGCATAGCAATAACATTCCAAATAGGTTTAATTTTTGAAAAATAAAATGATGTTTTCAAACCTTTTCCTAAAAAGCTTAAGTTCATCCATGATGCAGATGATTCATTCAATATGCATAACTTATATGCTGGTACGTAAAATACTGTCCCTTAGCCAAAGTTCGGTTTCTTTTCAGCGATCTTTTAAACAATACTGGTCAAATCAAAATGGGTGGAAAAGGGATTCAGAACGATTAGAATGGGTTTCCGCTAGGAAAACAAGGAAGATACACCATTATGAAGATTACCATTATGTTATGATACATATTGGTGGGTGGGAAGGGGGAGGGAGAGGTGATGGGATGGTTCGGGAGAGCAAGGTCATTCGCCATTACGTATGTGGTACAAAGCTGGGCATTATCTATACTATATAGTTGCTCAGGATTTTTTTTTTTTTTTTTTTTTTTTTTAAAGAATAGAAAGCAAATTAAGTTTGTGACTGGCTTGAGATGAAGATAATTTCGAATTTGATTCTGAGAATGAAATGTGTCTTTGATAATCACGTGGTATCTATGGAAAACATTTATCGCGTTTCTCTGTTTATTTTTTTCTGTTTTTAGCTTCTCCGTATTTCATGTATGTAAGATGACGCGTAGGGTACTTGAAAAGAGGTGGTGGGATGACTCTGAGTGTGTGTGTGTGTGTGTGTGTGTGTGTGTGTGTGCGCGCGCGCGTGTTTGAATATAGGCAAACTAATTTAGTGCTTTTGTAAAGAACATGTTCATTCACACACGCACTCTCTCTCTCTCTCTCTCTCTCTCTCTCACACACACACACACACACACACACACACAGTGAGAAGGAGAGACAGAAAACAAACATAGGAAAGGTATCAAAATGAAATTTATAGCCGATACTGTCTTGTGGTAAGAGCTTTATGTAGAGTGAGCGTCCGAGAGAGGGCAGCAGGCCATTGGAAGCTCCCAACTTGGACTTGTGCGGCAGCCCGAGAAAAGCAGCCTGAGGGGGATTTTCTCCAGAGAGACAGTGCGAGTGTTAACTGTGCCACGATGTGTTGTGCTGTGCTGTGCTGTGCTGCGCTGTGTTCTATGTTGCCCTGTTAGTTTCACTATGAACCTTGAAATATTGTATGAATGTGTGAATGAGTGCGAATTGATTCATTTTAAAGTTTCTTATAAATTTTCCTCTGTGTGTGTGTGTGTGTGGTTGAGAGATGAGTGAGTGCGGAGACAGTCACATGCACGTAAGCACGTGCTTTTGAAAGGAATGAGGTGCAATAGGATCTTGTGTGTGTGTGTGTGTGTGTGTGTGTGTGTGTGAAAAATGTTTCACTGCACACGAAGAAGACCCTGTCACGCCCAGTTTCCGATCTGTCAGTCATTTCTAAACTCCAGGGCCGGGTTGGACAAGGCGATCTTTCCAGCGTCAAGTTTGCTTAGAGTTAAGAATATTCCTAGGTATATGGAATTACCGTGGAGAGGAACAGTATTAACAATAAGCAAACTTAGCGCTGTTGAGTTCGCTTTTGCAACCCACACCCAGGAACAGTGGTCTTGAAGTAGCTCGATTTTCACCTTCGCCCCAGCTGTCTGCTGCAAGCCTCTCCAGTCTGCTTGTCACTCTAACCACAGCACTAAAACCAGCCTTGTTCGCGTCCTGAATTATGTGCTCGCTTATGATAGTGGTGAAATCTCTCTCCATATTGCATTGGATTTGTCATACATAAGCCTTTTGATATCATACATCATTCAGTCCTCCTTTCTTTTTCCTTCAAGACGCGTTTGATATTTATAGTACTTCCCTCAGCTGGTTTTGATCATGTCTCACTGATCGATGTTTTAATTATATATAATAGTTTTTGTGTCTGAGTCTGTCCGACCTGAACGTGGAGATCCACGCAGAGATCTGTCACAGGTTTTGTCCTCCTCACACTCTGCACTGCTTAGATATATTGAACTTCGTTTAAAAAAAAAAAAAAAAAAAATGTGCATGCACACCATTAACTCTACTTGTCTCGAGGACGTCAATACACTAGAGTGTCTGCGATGTCCTGTCATATCCTGTCCACTTGTCGCTCTTGGCAGACTTCTCTCCCTTGGGGGCCTGTGACTGGAAGAAGGAGGTTTTGCGGTCGACTGGGCGCGCGATAAGCAAGCCTCTGTTTTTCCTTTTTCTTTTAGGGGTGGAGGAGGGTTTGTGGAGGGTGCGGGTGAGTTCAGCACACACAGCGCGTTTGTAGGTAGTGTAATACCCCTGTGCACTGAGAGGTTGGACTTTCTTATGAAGTGGCGGATTGTTTTCTTTCCACTTAACGGTGACCATCGTATACGCTCTGGAAAGTGTGGAGTATGGAAGGGAAAGAGGAGAGGGGAAAGGAAGAATTAGGTCCAGAAAGGCACGGTAGCTTTTGTCTGTCTTGCATGTCTTTCTGGTTTGCTAAGCAGAGAGAGAGAGAGAGAGAGATGCAAAATGTTTGGGTTTTTTTTTATTATTCGTATTGTATTACCCTTTTTGTCATAACAGATTTTTCTGTAGGAAATTCGGGCTGCTCTCCTCGGGGAGAGCGCGTCGCCACACTAATAGCGCCAGCCATTTTTGTTGTTGTTGTTTTTTCCTGCCTGCAGTTTTTTGTTTTCCTATCGAAGTGAATTTTTCTACAGAATTTCGCCAGAGACAACCCATTTGTTGCCGTGGGTTCTTTTACGTGCGCTGAGTGCATACTGCACACGGGACCTCGGTTTATCGTCTCATCCGAATGCCTAACGTACAGACCATGACATGTGATGAGATATTATTTAGAAGATAATGATTAGATGTGGGACAACATAAAGGATAAGACACAACTTTATCTTCTGTAAACTCACAGAAATTTGTCATTTTGAATTAATGCGTTCATTGGTCTTTGAGAACGTTTCTGATTGGAGAAATATGTTGTGTACACCTCATATGAGGGGAAACGGGAGGATCCTGAGATGATGAAAACGTTGGCCTCCATGCGAGAAACACGGTCCATCGCCCGACCCCTCTTCAATCTCCCCCTCCTCCCCTACCCCACCCCCACCCCCCACAAAAGCTATTTCCTCACAACAAAAGGTAGATCCTCCTGTTACTACTGCAATTTTGATGATGATATCCTTTAGCACTATGTCCTCCCGACAAAAGCTAGATCCCCCTCCTGTTACTACAATTTTGATGGTGATGTTGCCCACACCTCGGGGGAAGCTCACTTCAGACCTGAAATGAGCAATACCCATCACTACACGAGATTTCCACGAAGGGAAAAATCCATCCTTAGAAACCCGAGGCATAATAATTATTAGGAACTTCTCGCCAGAGTGGCACAAACGTTCCTAAACCTCTGCCTCAAGAGATCCAGTGTTGGGATCCACACCGTCTAAAGCATGACATCGAACGGACCGGAGAGAGCGTACAGATGCAGGCTGTTAGATTTACTGAGAAACTGCAGATCCCGTCCGACACGAGAGCTGCGGAGGAAAAACAAACAAACAAACAAAAAAAAAAAAACAAACAAACAAACCTCCGATGCCAGTAAAGTCTAGACTCTTTCCGTTGCAGAAGTGCAGAAGACACACCAACGGCTGTCCATATAGGTACGACAAGACGGTCCATGGACCATAGATGAATTCCCATACAACAGAACAAATGACAATAATGATAATAATAATAATTATGACAATAATAATGTACATTTCTATGACGCCCTTTCTCTCTAAGAATTCAGGGTACTTTACCAGAAAAAAAAGTTACAAAATACAAAGACCACTTAAAACCACTCTCTCCATCTCTCTGTCCATCAGGCGTCTCGTTCTTCGGTCCCCTTCGCCAGTGAGTAGGGGAGATTATTCATTGTCCCTGTGTGGTCGATAGGTAAGGGATCATAGCCAAACAGATCCAGTTGGTGTTATTTCACTTTAGGACAAGCTGTGTACATTTTGACGCTCATCTATCATCGATAGATATTGCAGAACCATCAGCTTTTTTTCTTTTTTTTCTTTCTTTTTTTCTTTCTTTTCTTTTATTTTCTTTATTTTTTTCTTTTCTTTCTTTTCTTTTCTTTTAACTTTTTTTCTTTCTTTTTTTTTCTTTTCTTTTCTTTTCATTATTTTTGTTTTCTTCGACTTTTTTTTTTCGGGGACGAGGGATTGGGGGTTGGGGGTAGGGCAGTGGGGAGGCTGTGCGTGCGTGCGTGTGTGTGTGTGTGCGCGTTCATGCGTGAGTTAGGGCGTGCGTGCGCGCTGGTATAAACTCACTCCCTGTTTTGGGTGTTTTTTTTTGTCTGTTGCTGCTATATGTGTTTGTGTGTTCGTGTGTGTGCGCGTGCGTACGTGTGTGTGTGTGTGTGTGTGTGTGTGTGTGCTGTTTACGAAACTTCACGTTCTTTAGCCTGTATTTTTTCGTTCAATAACGGCGCACTTCCCACGAAGACCAAAGAGAAGCACTTTGTTGGTTGGCAGACATGGAGGTTATGTCGGGATATTAGCATACCCATCAATCAATAACGTGAATCGAAGGGGGGGGGAAGGGGGGGGGGTTGGCGGGCGGGGGGACGGGGAGACGACTGTCAGCTGTTTAGGAGGAGGGGGGATCGGGATCGAAGGGGTGCAGTGAACTGTGTTGACACCTTGCTTGTCCACTTGACCGCCAGGTCACCCCCCCTCCCCCGACCCCTTACCCCCACCCCCCTCCCCGCACCCCTACCCCTCACCTCCCTTCCCCCGGCCCCCCATACACACACACCTCCCCTCTGTCAAATCTGTCGCTCCCTTCTCCTCTATCGTTCGTTTATTTATTTAGAGTCTGTTCATCTAAGATGATGATATTAGACTGAAAATTCTCCTCTATCTAACACGCACATAGCTTCCTAGCTCGGAAGTTCCCTCTTAATTACAGATGTGTCCATTGGTTTTATTTTGTTTGTTTGTTGTTGGGGTTTTTTTGATGACGCAAATAAGCAAAGCTGACGTCATCGTGTGAAGTAGATCTCCTTCTCTTCATAATGCACCCCTCTACTGTACGAACGAATTGTCTGATGACTAGATGGAGTTATGAAGTGGTCTTCTCGAACCGTTATTTGATATGTTTTATCCCCTTAAGTGTGTGTGTGTGTGTGTGTGTGTGTGTATGTGCGTGTATGTGCGTGTGTGTGTGTGTGTGTGTGTGTGTGTGTATAAGGGGGTGGGCAGGAACTCTGAAGAGGGTTTGCACGTGTCTGGTGTGCGAGCATGTGTATGGAACCGTGGCATGAAGAGGGAGGCGACGGAAAAGAGTCAGAAGAGATGGGAGAGAGAAGGTGGTGGTGTTTTAGGTTGTACCGATTTGTCTTTGCGTGTGCGAGTGCTTGCGCCCTCGGGCGTGTTTTGAGAGCGTTCTTAAAACAGCTTCATCATCATAAAATTATTGTCATTGTTAGAGAGGTCGTATCTGATGTTTGTTTCTCGTGCTCCTTTTCATGAATTAAGCCACCTGTTTATCGTTTGATCCAGTTAGGACTGGTGATATTCCGTATTGCGGTGATCAAAAGCACTGTCAGAGAGAGTAAAGGAACATACAACGTTTGCCTTGAGGGTTGGGGGTGGGTGGTGGGTGGGGCGAGCGGGATGGGAGGGGGGGGGCTATGGGGGAGGCATGGGGGGGGAGGGGGGGGGGGGGAAAGGGCATGTGGTGAGGAGAAGGGAAGGACAGACTGCAGATCTCAAGTTTAGATCACCCACATGGACCGTTTCTGACTTGTTGGAACAGAAACTTCTGTTTGATTATCTTAACCGAAGTGCCTGCAATGTGATGTAATGCGACACATTGCCCAGTGTATTGACAGCAGTGTTAATGCATTGCAATGCACAAAGAAGACTCTCTCTCTCTCTCTCTCTCTCTCTCTTAGCATATTTAATGTAGATAATCCATAATATTCTAAACCTAATACATCATTTTGTGTATATAAGTATTGAATTAAATCGAAACAAAGAAGCATGTTTGATACCTTGTGTATGGTCATTTTACGACTTGTAAAAGCGAATGAATTTTGTAATTCAGTTAACTTGTTGCGTTGGAATGGCTGGTAAGAAAGCGTTTTGATTTGTCCCTGCACAAGATTCGGCGCTTTTTAATACTTTTATCATCAGTATTGTTGTTGTTACTGTTTTCGTTATGATTTTTTTAAAATGATTATTTTCATTTTTGACTCACTTGTGTAAACAAAGTGAGTCTATGTTTTAACCCGGTGTTAGGTTGTCTGTGTGTGTGTGTGTGTGTGTCTGTGTGTCTGTGTGTCCGTGGTAAACTTTAACATTGACATTTTTTCTCTGCAACTACTTTGTCAGTTGACACCAAATTTGGCATAAAAATAGTTCTTTCCAGTCATCTTGTTTAAAACAATATTGCGCTTCTGGGATTGGCACAAAAAAACAAAGAATGAAGCCTAATTATATGCAAACTGCATTTACTGTTATATTTATATTTTTTGTATTCTCTAAACTTGGCACTTTGATCCGATATTCGACCCTACAGCTAGAGCAGTCATTATTATCATTTTTTGTTCAAACAGGAACTTCTTTTGCTAAGCATGGAATTTTTATTTATTTTGCAAACGTTTTGGTTCAGATAGTAAAAAAGGGAAATTACTCTGTAATGCTAGTGGAGTTAATTTGCTTTAAACTGATCTTTCTCATCTTAAACATTACATTTTGAAACAAGAGAGGCAAGGCCTTCAAGACTCACTTGTGATGCACTTTTTAAAAAAAATCCAAGCTTTTTATGTATTGAGTATAATTTCAAAATGTAATGTTTAAGATGAGAAAGATCAGTTTAAAGCAAACTAAGTTCCCCAGCAGAGTAATTTCCCTTGTTCTGCTATCTTCACCAAAACGTTTGCAATAAATAAAACTTCCATGCTTAGCAAAAGAAGTTCCTGTTTGAACAAAAAATGATAATAATGACAGATCCTTTGTTGGGTCGAATATCAGATCAAAGTGGCAAGTTTAGAGAATACAAAAAATATAAATATAACAGTAAATGCATTATACTCAATACATAAAAACTTGGATTTTTTAAAAAGTGTATCACAAGTGAGTCTTGAAGGCCTTGCGTTTCTTGTTTTGTTTTTGTTTTGATTTTATTTTTCCGCGTGTCTTTGGCGAAACTGAAGGGACATGACTCTTACCATCACTGAGGGTTATCTCAGACAGTAACGCTTCAGGAACAACAACATGGCGTCGCTGGGCCTGCCAGGAGGATAGATATGAGCCTTCTTTGTGCCGACTTCTCCTGTTAACACCAAGGCAGTTAAAAGGTAGGTCTCTGTTATTTGCGTGGTGTATTATTCCGTTTAGTTTTGCTAAAAACAGTTTTTTTCACAGTGGTTTTTAGAAAGCTATGCAAATTTCATACGCATGTACGCAACCCTAAACTATTTCTATATTAAGAAGGGGTGTTGAAAAGCCAAAAAGGCTTAAAAAAAGTCCCAAATTCTGTACTTGTACCTGTTAAAACTATAATACTGTGTTAAATTGTGACGCTTCTCAAAGTTTCTTCGTGGATTATGGGTTGTTAGAGCATTGCAGTCATGTAGATTGCACACACTGAGTTTTTCTTGTTGTTGAAATAACCGAAACCCATCGAATCTAATTGCGTGGTACGATTTTGTTCTTCAAGAAATAGACTTAGATCTACTTATTTTTAGTGAAATCAGCCATCCCGTTTGGTGACAGTACGTGCAATGTTTGCACATATCTGGATCTGCTGAATTTGGCCGTGAAGACAGGATTTTTGGGTTTACAACTCGAAATGTGATGCAGATGAAGGTGGCAGAATGTTTGAGACGCTTATCTGCTAATACAGTGTCCGTGAGGGTCTAGTATCGATACTTGAAAATCAAACTAAGCGTCTGGTCATTCCGATGAGACAATAAACCGAGGTCCCGTGCGCAGCACGCTCTTGGCGCACTATAGTATATAAAACAACAATAACACCACTCCCCCACACACACACCCAATATAGACGAAATCCAGTCTGATAGAGGTGTACACACACACACACACACACACACACACACACACATGCACTCAAGGCCTGAATAGCGCGTTGGGAAACCGAAACTCATGCTGGTCGTACATGTTTACATGTATAGATCTAAAAAGCTGTAGGTTTGTTGTTTGTTACAAAGTTGATCAAAATTATGTAAACAATATATATATATATATATTTCTGAAATCATAGTTACGCTCATTTTCCTTCTGCGGTAAGTGCCAGGTTGAAGACGGGACTGGTGTGAAGGAATACAACGTACAAACCACTAACACAGCCATAGACACTACTAATAGGCAATTTATCATTAAAGTATTAGCCCGTGTAGCGATCTGATAGGCCTGATAGATAGCTTCAGACCAGAGGCTGGGAGTAGGATTTCTGTGTTTGAATTCATTTGTTTGACTTTAGTTTTTGAATGAAATGCGTTACGCTTTGTCCACGGTTTCTGGGGAAGGAGGAGGGGGGGGGGGGGGGGGGGGGGGGGGGGGGGGGTAGGGGGGGGGGGGGGGGGGGGGGGAGTATTCTTCTTCTTCTTCTTCTTCTTCTTATTATTATTATTCATTCACTCCTGAATTGAAATGCGAAATATGTAGACCCAGCACTTTTTTTGCATAACCTGTAATAACCGACTGACTATTGTTCACTGAGTGTCTATTGGCAGATTTCTGTGCTTTTTGCCCGCTCTGATTGGCACGTCTTTTCCCATTGCAAAATCGATGTTAACTTAGCGCGACAAAACAGAACGAAACGACACAGTTTCAAAAGATAAAGGTTCAGTCGACATTTCGAACACACAATGAGCAGTCCCGATATTTACCTGAAGAATCCCCTGGGTTTGAGCCGAATGTCGGCCCCATTTCCCTATCAGACAAACACTGACACACACACACACACACACACACACACACTCATCACTCATTCACTCACACACAACCACACCACACAATACCCCACCTGCGACAATGCGACACATATATGTCTGGGGTTAAAGCGTTCACAAAAGTGACAGGAAACTTGAAAGACAAGAAGGGGTCGGGATGGGGAGAGAGGAAAAAAAGAAAGAAAGAAAAGAAAGAACAGGAACAAACCACCTAGAAAGTACCAAGTTTAGCTAATTCAACCCTCCGTGCGTCCCCCACCAGTCCACCTCGACTTACAAACAAACGTCATCGAATGAAACTCGATAGTGGGATTTGAATAGCGAGAGGAGGGAGGGGCTGGGGATTTAGGTACCAAAGACGATCGGAAAGAAATTGGGATCTAACGGTCTTAGAGGATCTACAAGCTACGTAGCCGTACACCCACATATTATCATACATATGATAAGGACATATCAGTAATTCTACTTCTTCCACGGTACTTCTGGTCGCTTTCACTGCTTGTCAATTTCCGCCCCTTGTGTGTCAGTGTACGTTTCATTTGGCACACACGCTGCGTTAGGTCGGCTTACTGTGTAAACCACTGAATTGTCGCCTCCGCTGAGTTGTCGCCGGCGACAGTTTGGCGGAGCTTAGTTAACCGCTGAATTGTCGCCGATTGGTGTCAAATCGGCGGTTACTTGGTAAACTCCAAATTATCGCTGTGTGTGTGTGTGTGTGTGTGTGTGTGTGTGTTGTTTTGTTGTTGTTGTTGTTGTTTTTCTGTGTGTTGATGATGTTGAAGAAGAAAGGAAGTCAAGAACGAATAAGAAATACAGTAATGAAGAAGCATGGAAAGAAAGATAGAAAAAAAAAAAGGTAAGCAATGAAATGAAAAAAAATAAAAAAAAATATATATATATATATATATAAATTGGAAGTACCTCAGCAAGGAAAGAAAGAAAGAAAAAAAAAAAAAGGGAATTTAAACAAAGAAAGAAAAAAAGTGCAGCACTCGGGACCTCGATTTATCGTCTCATCCGAATGACTAGATCGTACACGAGAAAGGGCGAGAGCGGGATTCTGACCCAGACCCTTACGGTAGATGATCGCCTTGACCATTCCGCCACCGTCCTCTCCAGACCAGCGACAATTCGACTTTCCTCTGACCCGCTGACGCATCACCTGATTTTAACAATTTTGTTTTCCTGGTGGTGGGATTGGGGAGGGGTGTGGGGTGGGGTGGGGGGTGTGTGTCTATTTTCGTGTTAACAAAGTTGCTCGGGGTCTGTTAATCGTTGATTTGTCGCCCCGCACCGCTGATTTGTCGCCGGCGCGACAGTTCAACAGTTTCAACTGAGCTCCACCAACTTGCCGCTGGTGACAGTTAAGCGGAGGCGACAAATCAGCGGTGAACAGCTAGCTGCAGGAAGTGTGGGTGGGACGATACCCACGGCGTGAAGTAAGACAGTTTGGAATAGAAGCTAAAGGTAGGCTCACACGAGGTAGTTTATCCCCCGCCACCCCCTCCCCCCCACCCCCCTCCTCATATCCCCCCCCCCCTCCCCCTTTTTTTTTTCTTATATTTCGGCTGGCGTCTGTCTCTGTCTATGCCTTCTGTGCCTGCTTATTCCTCTGTTTCCCTTTCCCTTTCAACAAGAAGTGGTAAAGATTATCGCTGCGATGTGAAGTTCCACCACTACTGCCCACAAGAAATGATGATAATCCTGACAGTATGATAAAAAAAAAAGTGATGATGATAATGATGATGATGAGATATAATGATAATGATGATGATAATAATAATAATTTTCTTCTTATTATTATTAACATTATTATTGCCAAGTTGTCATTGCAACACTACATCTCTTCACACACACACACACACACGCAAAATAGAACAATTATACTATATTAGTAGACGATATTCCATTTTCACAGCTGAACTTATAGCCATATTTATGGCCTTAAATTATATTGCAGACGTTCCGAAAACTGTGAGTGAAATTTTATTATGTGTAGACTCAAAGAAGCGAATTGAGATGACAATGGAAATAAAACATATTATTCACCAACTGACAAAACAGGGCATTAAAATAACTTTCTGTTGGGTACCTTCGCACTGTGGAATATCTTCAAATGAGTGGGTAGACCAAGCAGCTAGAAGAGCAGCACGTAATTTCGAAGGCGCAGTACAACTTGACATCCTGTTAGATCTACATGAATGCATTAGTTGTATAGAAAATGTATCAAGAAATCGATTTCAGAAATTACTTATAGATTCAAATGATCAATATTACCACTGTTGTGTAAACACAAAGAATGCAGCTAATCCCAAACATTTTCTAAATTTGACACCAGCAGCACATTCAAGACAAATTACAAATCTAATGTATAGAATTCGTTTAAATGCCTTTCGTACAAAATTTTCTAAATATATAAAATGTATATGCGGTAAGCAAATAACTTTAAGCCATCTACTCATTCATTGTCCGAGCATAAGACCGTTAATTCCAAAAGATGTAGTTGATGACTTTTCTTCCAATATTTCATTAGCCACTGAAAAGATTTTGAATGATTATTTATTGCTTAGAATGTTTTCAGAAATTTTAAACTCCAGTCCGGTTGGTATCCTCCTTTGATGTATTATAATTAATGTTGTTATTTATATTTACATTGTTGTAGGTTACTACTTGTTGATATGCATATACATATTCTCCCTCCCATGACACGTCATTCAATACACACCACAATCTCTTTAGACTTTTTCTTATAATAATATACCTTTCCCCTGATAAATAACATGAACACTTTTTTACACTAATATTCACATGCATTCCCTTTCCTTTATCCACTACTTTACTCCTTTCCGTCTAAAAACACTTATAGTGAATAGACGTTAAACTGAAGATAACACACGCAAAATCTGAGTGCGTAATGCATATCACACACACACACACACACACACACACACACACACACACACACACATGCAAAATCTGAGTGCGTATTGCATATCAGCCTTGGAAAGTTGGATGTTATTTCTGTCTGTCATCCCTTTCCTGTCCCAAACCCCCATCTTTATCTCCACTTCCCTCCATCTCTCTCTCTCTCTCTCTCTCTCTCTCTCTCTCTCTTTTACTGTCTGTCTCTCTGTCTCTGTCTGTCTGTCTCTCTGGATCTCTCTCTCACTCTGTCCATTTATGTTTGTCGTGCTTGTTCGATGAATCTGTCTGTGTCTGTTTCTTTTCACTGTCTCTCTGCCTCTGTCTGTCTCTCTTTTGTCGCTCTCTATCACTTTGTGTCTCTATCCCTTTGTGACTGTATCTGTGTATTGTCCACCACCACCCTCCCCCTCTCTGTCTCTGTCTGTCTGTCTGTCTGTCTGTGTCTCTCTCTGTGTCAGTCTGTGTCTCTTCTGTCTCTTTTTGTCTGTCTCTGCCTTGCTACCCCCACCCCTTTTCTCTCTCTCTCTCTCTTTCCTCCCCTCCTCCGCTCCTTTCTCTCTGTTTAATCTCTTTCCCTAACTTTGATCCACGGACTGCCGTGTACTTGCCATCGGCTTTGATCAATAATTTGAGTAGGCTTCGGTGTGGCTTTACATATCCCCAAGAGGTGCGTTTCGCGTGCACTAAACTGCAAACAATAGCAAACGGCGTCGTTGAATCAATAATTCATTAATTTTCCTGGCGTGGGGTGAGAGCGAGAGAGAGGGAGAGAGAGAGACAGACAGACAGATTATGGGCACGCACGCACTCACGTACGCGAACACACACACACACACACACACACACACACACACACACACACACACACACACACACACACACACACACACACACACACACACACACACACACACACTTCGGGGTGGAGAGAGAGAGAGAGAGAGAAAGAGAGAGAGAGAGAGAGAGAATCTGAACCTGAACCTATCTGTCAGTTGTGAGAAATATCTACTAGGTACTGACAAGTCGTTTTCTCTCACTATGCTGTTACTTCATACTTGTGCGATATCACACCTAAATAAGGGCAAGGACATTATAATCTTTCGTCCTCTCATTATCAGTTAAAGATAACCATAGTGAAGGAACTCAGATATGGCGATGACAAGATATATTGTCTTTCCTTAGCTGGTTAATTAATCAGACACATGATCCATTACGAAAATGCGTTTTAGTATCATTGTCTTGACCGAGTTTTCCGTTCGCTGAACGAAAGAGACGACGTTAACAGCGTTTCACCCCAATTACCATCATCCAAATATTGCAAGCAGAAGGCTCTTATACAAAAGACGTGAATGTTGACAAAGAATACCACAATTCTGACGACGGAAGCTAAAGGTTGGGTCATTCAGACACCCACTGGACATCCGAGGGGTCTGTGTAGAGGAGAAGAGAGGACTGGCCGTACTGAGTGAGTTAATTAAAAGCCACAAGGAGAAATTGGGAAAGATTTAGCTGAATATCGAGTCTGTCATTCATAATATTATCTGCACATTGCTGAGGTCGTTTCAAGTGCGACTTTGTACTTTTTGTGGAGTATTTCAACCCGAGATTGATTCTAGTTTGGACAATCAAACAGTTCATAGACTTCATCTTCACAGAGGATAACTCACTTGACCAGGTCAGCTGGGGAAAAGTGTGTGTGTGTGTGTGTGTGTGTGTGTGTGTGTGTTTGGTGTTTTTTTTTGTTTATTTGCTTTTTTTGTTGTTGTTTTTTGTTTGTTTTGTTTGTTTGTTTGCTTTTTTGTTTTTTTAGCCGAAACGCCAATTTTTGAATCGTGCAAGAAATGTTTTGAAATGTCTGTTATTAATGTAATCAAATGATTTTTTTTCTCATTCGAAAGCACTTTTGAACGGATGATAAATTTCAAAACCTTTGCTTTCCGACACATGTGCATACCAGCGTTGACAAGAGTGGTTTTGTAGGCGTTCTTTAAATTTTTTTGTTTAATAAAGAGTTTGGTGGCAGCTGGGGGAGTGAATTGGAAAGTAAGGTTATTCAGTTGAAGGAGAGAGTGAAGTACGTGAAAAAAAAAAAAAAAAAAAAGCCAGCAGGCTGACGGATCGAAAGTGGTATGCAGTTCGAACCATGTTACCAAAACACAGCAGTGTGACCACGCCTCCAAAACTTCAACAACCCGTCCCCCTCCCAGCCCCCACCCCACCCCCCTCCCCCAACCCCCTTTTTCCCCACTCACCCTTTCGCTAACCCCTACCCCCTACCCATTCCCCTTCTTTGTTTTGTCGAACGCCACCTACACCCTCCCTTCACCGCACCACTCCCCCCCACCCACCCCCCAATACCTTCCATAACCCCCTCCCCCTCCTCCTATTTCCCCTTCCTACACACACACACACACACACACATGCACACACACACACACACACACACGCACACACACACACACGCACGCACACACACACACACACACACACACACACACACACACACACACACACACACACACACACACACACACACTTTCCCTAACCCTCTGCCACCCCCTTGCCTTTCCCAAACCCTTGTCCAGCCTTGCACCAAGTGACTGGCAGGTTGGACAATGGCAGCCATTGTTGACAAACTTGGGGCTGCGAAGGACTTATCTCCCCGGACGTACGTACCTACGTCAGGTAACATACCTTAGCTGACAACAAGATTTCGGCCACCGTTGGTATAAACTCGCTCCCTGGTGTGTGTGTGTGTGTGTGGTTGTTGTTGTTGTATGTGTTTTTGTGTATTCGTGTGTGTGTGTGTGTGTGTGTGTGTGTGTGTGTGGCCCGATCACCACGCTGATGTTCGCAGTGCCTTGTGTAGTTAAAACTGAGGCGAGCTTCTTTTTTTTTCTTTTTTTTTCTCTCTTTTTTTTTCCATAAGGGAGGGGGGGTGTTATTAGCCTGGGATTTTTGTTTTTGTTATTTTTGTTTTTCTTTCTTTAGTTTCTTGTTTGCTTTTTTTTTCTTTTTTTGTTGTTGTATATTTTAACCCGGTGTTCGGTTGTCTCTGTGTGTGTCTGCGTGTCCGTGGTAAACTTTAGCATTGCCATTTTTTTCTGGAAATACTTTGTCTGCCAGTACCAAAATTGGCTTAAACATAGTACTAAAAAAAAAAAAAAAAAAAAAATCTTCACAGTCATACCAATAACAGGTTGTAAGTCTCCCGAATTAAGCCGCACTCCGAATCATTAATGGTTTATTTCATTGAGATGTGTTCCGAAATTATTAATCAGAAAATTCTAAAAACCGCTTTCCACTGAGTGGCCGACAAGAAGGAAGGTTGTGTTCGAAGACATGACCTCGTGTTTCTTGTTCACAATCAAAAGGAAAGAAACAAATTCTGGACAGAACACTTACAGTGATACTAACTACACCATCGACGTATTTACTGCATACAAATAGTTTAAAGTGGACACTGAATTCACTGGAATGAACATAAAAGAAAAATCGAATCGATCGTTTCTTTCAGCCCGTTGTATACTGGTTTGTGCTAGAGATCTACAATGTGTTGCGATATGCTTGAAGGAGATGGCAACGTCTCCTTTACGTCCGAAATAAAAGAATAATCGAGACATAATAAAACACACAAAAAACATGATTTAAACGGCGTTATTACGTCCACGACAATCACAGGTATCACTAAAGAAGAAAACGTCAACATTGCTTTAAGTTTTAAATTTAGTCATTTGACGTCAGATGTACTGCAGCCGTTGGGATTTGTCTGCTTGCATTGGAATTGAACATGCGTGTTTACTGCAAATAAATATTCTAAAGTGGACACTGAATTAACTGGAATGAACATAAAAGATAAATTGAATCGATCGTTTCTTTCAGCCCGTTGTAGACAGGTTTGTGCAGATCTAGAGATCTACAATGTGTTGCGATGTGCTTGAAGGAGATGGCAACGCCTCATTCACGGGCGAAATAAAAGAATAATCGAGACACAAAAAACGTGATTTAAAAGGCGTCATTACGTCCACGAAAACCACATCTGTTTATCCCTTGAAGAAGATAACGCCAAGTTTTAGATTTAGTCATGTGACATCAGTTGTGCTGCAGCCTTTGGGACTAATCTGCTTGCATCGGAACTGAACATGCTTGGTTCGATCCCGCTCGCATGCCTTTCTCTCTCTCTCTCTCTGAAGCATATTTTATATATCACATTTGATACAGTGCACTTTTCAACGATTTTTTAAATATCTTTTATTTTTCCTCCTCATGATCCCTTTACTGGATAAAGCGCAAAGCACAAGTGAGTCTTAAAGGATTTGCCTCTTGTTATTCTTTCTGTTCGTCCTTTCTCTTCCTCCTTTCTTTCCTTTTTATCTATAAAGCGGTATTGGTAGTCAGCGTACAGCTTTTTTCTTTTCTCTTTTTTTTCTAGGGGGCGGGGGTATTTTCTTTGTTTTTGTCATAAGAACTGCTATTCTCTCTCTCTCTCTCTGTATGCATGTCTGTATATATATATATATATATATATATATATATATATATGAGTGAAAAGACGTTAAACTAAAGAACGAACGAACACCGTCCCCCTATCCCTGGCCGCAGCACGCACACTCCCCCGAACGTTCAGCATTAGCATGTTTTGCATGGTCTGCCTTATTTTCTTCTCCTTTGTCATGGAAAAAATAATACTTTATCAAATCTTCCTTCCCCATAATTTTTTATCAGTTCATTTCAATTTATAAATATTTGATAACAGTTGGTGTTTGCGTCACTGAGTATGGAAAGCGAGAGTCAAATTAATTGTGTGTGTGTGTGTGTGTGTGTGTGTGCTTGCGCGCGTGCGTGTGTTATGCGTATAGTCAATCTGTGTGTGTGTGTAAACGTGTGCACGCGCATGTGTGTGTGTGTTGGTGTGTGTGGGTGTGTGTGTGCGCGCCCGCGCGTGTGTGTGTCCAGTTAAGTTGACAGTAAACATTGCTGGGCCAATAAAACCACCTGGGCTTGCCCGTATATTCACCATTTCGTGCCAGTCGCGAAACAGGAAACGCAAGGCAAGTCTAAAAACTTCTGCGCGAAGATCTTCAGCTTTCGCTTTCCACAGGCTGTGTGTTTGTGCGTTAATCGTTTTAACGGCGACTGTTCGGAGAGGGTGTTGATTTTACGTTGTTGTGGGTGTGCTTTGGGCGGGAGAACTTGATTTGGGTCGTCTTGCTTTGTTGGGGTAAGTAAGTAAGTGTGTGTGTGTGTGTGTGTGGTCCGTTATTCACATTTTTATTTTACGTACTTATTTTGTTTTGGTTTTTGTTGTTGTTTGGTGGTGGTGGGGGGAGGGGGGAGCAGGGAAGGGGGCGTGAATGTTTTCTTCCGTCATATTAATTTATTTATTTTTGTCTGTTGTCGTTGCCTTTGATATTTTTGACTCACTTGTGTAAACAAAGTGAGTATGTTTTAACCCGGTGTTCGGTTGTGTGTGTGTGTGTGTGTGTGTGTGTCCGTGGTAAACTAACATTGCCATTTTCTCTGCAAATACTTTGTCTGTTGACAGCAAATTTGGCATAAAAATAGGAAAAATTCAGTTCTTTCCAGTCATCTTGTTTAAAACAATACTGCACCCCTGGGATGGGCACAAAAAAAAAGCCAAATTATATGTAAACTGAATTTACTGATTGATATATATATATATATATATATATATATTTTTTTTTTTTTTTTTTTTTTTTTTCTCTCTAAACTTGGCACTTTGATATTCTGACACAACAGCAAGAGCAGTCATTTTTATCATTTTTTGTTCAAACAGGAACTTCTTTTGCTAAGCATGGGAGTTATATTTATTTTGCATGTCTTTGGTGCAGATAGTAAAGAAGGGAAATTAATCTGTAATTAATGCTAGGGGGCTTAATTTGCTTTAAACTGATCTTTCTCATCTTAAACATTACATTTTGAAATTATACTCAATACATAAAAAGCTTGTGTGTTTTACTCTCAGTATACAGGGATTTCACTATGTTCATTCGTCCAAGTGGACTTTTTCGGAAAATACTAAAATCAATACGACGAGTGGACTTTATAGATCTGTTGGCTGAGCTGAAGGTCATGGGCAAAAATCAATTGCGTACACATGTTTATACATATTCAAAGCGCGTGCTCATATTCTTTTCGAACGCGAACGACGCCATTTTGTTTCAAGTTGTTGACCTGCCCATTCAGTCCAATCGACAATACACGATAACATGTGATGGAAAGTTGGAGAAGGAGACCGTTAAATATTTATTCAGAGAAAGATTTGTGAACGCCTCATCACTTGCTGGATTATGCCCCAAACTGCCATAAAAATATCCACAGAATCAGTTGTAAATTCACAGTTAAAAATAATAAACCATGAGAGTTAATACCCTTGAATTGATGAAACGTAAAAATTTCCAGTCTTGACTTTTTTCAAAATGAAGCCCTTTTCACTTCATACAACGTTTAGAAGTACTTGTACTGGGCTCTACATGTTATTAGTTTAACAAAATACTCAATTTTCATATCAACTTTAAAACTATAAAACTAGAATGAATATAAAAGAGAAATTGAATCGACCGTGTCAACCGGGTGTAACTAGTACATCTATCTAGATCCAGAGAAAACGGCTAAATGTTGCAGTGTGATTGCCGCGATAGCCACGTCCCCTTTACCGCGGACTTAAAAAGAATTTTTATTTGCCCTTAAAGATTTTTTGAATGCAAGATACACCAGAATAATATGATTTAAACAGCGTTCTCACTGCGAATACCACAATCGATTTATCGCCCTTTAAAAAAGCATGTTTAAGTATTATATTTTTGAACGTCGGCTGAGGAGCCATGATAGTGTTGTGAATAAGACAGTTTCTTCTCGCCCGAACACGCGGGGGTTCGAATCTGCCGTTAGGACTATTTTTTCTTCTTTTTTTCTTTTTCTTTAAACCGAAGCTTTATGATAATAAATACAGAACACATTTTAACGATTAGATTTTTTTTTTAAAGTCTGTCACAAGTGAGTCTTGAAGGACTTGCCTGTCTTGTTGTTTTTGTTTTTCTTGTAAATTTTGCATTAAAAAAAAAGTATTGCTATTCTTCTGTTTTTTTTTTTTTTTTTTTTTTTTTTTTTTTTTTAACACTGCATCTCCTTTTTATTTCTTCATTTCGATTTGCTGTTCTTTTTTTTTTTTTTTTTCTTCTTTTACCTTCTTTTACCTCTCCTTTTCCTTTCTTCCCGTATTTCAGTTTGTTTTTATTTCTTTATTTTCCTTCTTTATTCGGTTTTCTTTTCTCTTCTTCTCCTCTTTTTTTTTTTCCTCGTAAGTTTGTTTTTGTCTTCCATTCTTTAGTAAGTTTGTTTTTTGTTTTGCATTATGTTCTTTGACTTTCTTTCTGTGGATTCGTCGTGTCTTTGCTCTTGTCTTTCAATCGTTCTTTCTGTATCTCCCCCCCTCCCCCCCTCCCCGCCCCCCCCCCCCCCCCCCCCGCGAGTGTTCCTTAATTTCCATCTTGATTGGCAGAAGAAGCAAACCATTAACCAAGTAAAAGGCCGAGCACTGGTGTTAGTGTCGTTGAATTTCTAATCGTGATTGCTACTTGACATCGGCAAGTGACGTATATGTATGTGTGTGCGTTTGTGTGTATGTGTGTGCAGGTGCGCGCGCGCGCGCGTGTATGTGTACATCATTCTCTCCTACCCCTCTCTCTCTCTCTCTGTCTCTCCCTGTTTCCCTCTGTCTCTTTGTCACATTCTCTCTCTCTCTCTCTGTCTTTTTGTGTGTATCTTTTGTGTGTCTCTGCCCGTCTTCATCTCACACACACACACACACACACACACACACACACACACACACACACACACGCACAAACACACACACACACACACACACACACACGCACACAGAAATAACCTTGTGATTAATATGGCGCCGTTGTTTTTGCTTGTAACATCTCTTACATATTATTTTCCATTTTGACCTTTGCTTGGAAATTATGATAATTCCACGAATGTGATTGTGTCGATTTTTTTCAGCATTATTTTCAAATTAATCTAAACGAGGAACAGCAAGAAAAAATGTGTGAGAATGCACGAAAGTAGCCATTACCACCATCACCACCAGAGTGAGGGCTGTCACCATCACTACCACTTGTAACAACACAGCGAAAGACACTGTGTTAAGAATCAAAGGAGGCTGTCAATCAGAATGAGAGATAGATCAAATCAAATTATGGTGCTCAGAGCCTCGCCGACCACTATGGCCATCTCAAGGCTATCGAGTGATAGATTCGAACTGTCATCCTCACAAACTGCAAATAGAATTGACAATAAAGTTTCCGTCCGAATTTCAGTTTAAGCAACACAGGAGGTTGGTAGGAAGATCGCATCAGGGTGAGGGAAGACTGGGGGAGGGGGGAGAAGGGGGGGGGGGAGGTGGTGGTGTCGGCATCATGTGGGGGTAAGGGTCTGGTGGGCACACGAAGTTGTCAAGTGTGTGTGTGTGTGTGTGTGTGTGTGTGAAATCTACTGTTCCGTAACATTTTCATCTACGGAAATAGTAATGGAAGACCAAGGCAGGTGCACGTAGCATTGTAAAGCAATAATATTTTCCAGAAATGTCTTCACACGTCAGAGTAGACTAAAGAAATGTCAGAACAAACATTTTACATTGAAAATCTCTCTCCTCCGCCCCCCCACTCCCCTCACACACACACACACACACACACACACACACACACACACACACACATACAAACCAATCATCTTCCCCAGAAATGTTTTCAGCCATACTAGGGTCTGGGAGTCTTGGATGGAAGAAAGAAGGGCATTCTGTGTTGTAGAAAATAAAATAGGTGGGGGAGTGGAGAGAGGAGGGCGAATGATAGTGTGCCGTGGGTATGGACAGTTACTGGCTTGATCGTATGGCAGTGTGGATGTTTGTTTTTGCCTTCATGTGTTTTGAGCGGTTCTGTTTGAATATTCAGAATTGTTTTCCACCCCTAACGCCCATCTTTTTCCCCCCACCCGTTTGTGTTTAAGGTAACAGGTGGGTTGGGCACGAACATGGGGCATTTTGTTATTCGTTTTCGTCGTGGGAAGTTTATCTTCCCTAATGTTGTTTTCATTTAGATTGAGGGTAGCGAAAGATCTGGATATGAACATGAAGCATTTTGTATTGTCTACAGTGAAGTAACCCCTGCATTATTTTCTTCCCCGTTGAGGGTAACAAAGGATCCCGTCACGAAAAGCGGGGCGTTTTTGTTTTATGGCGAAAGTTAGTCTTCCCTAGAAGTGCTCTGTAGAACTAGTGAAAGCTTTATATAAAACTAAAAGGAGCAGCGCGGCAAGCTTAATCAGGTTACAGGAGCAACGCAAATGTTTCAGCATTCAAAAGATATATGAAAAAGAAAAAAAAATCTAGGTCAGTTTCTAATCTTTCTCCACCACTCCACACCCCAACCACCATCACCACACCACACACCCTCACTCTGTGTGTCTGCTCCACCCTTCTCTCTCTCTCTCTCTCTCTCTCTCTCTGATTTATTTTCATTTTCTCTTTGCCCTGAGGGTTGGATGAAAAAAAAGCATATGTAAGCTTTTTCCACTTCCGTCAATATATTAGTTTTCTTATCGTTCTCTCTGTCTGCCTCTCTCTCTCTCTCATTCTTCGTGCTTCTCTGTGTGTGTGTGTGTGTGTGTGTGTGTGTGTGCGCGCGCGTGCGCTTCCAAGCAAGATCCTGCCCCCGTCATCAGAACGTCTCAAGTTTCCAGAAGCGCGAACCGTTCCGGGCCTTTGTGTCCCAACCCGAGAGCAGTGTGTCACCACAGCTGATTTGACAAAGGAGCCCATGGTTTGCATAACAGTTTGCCTTCATTCGGAATCTAAACACCGGCACACCTGACAGCATACGTACACCACCTACTTACCTCCTGTAGACGGTGACTGGGCCCTGAAAGGGAACCGAAGAGACAGATAGGAGCGATAGGTTGGTTAACACAGGCACGCTACAGCCACCAAGATTTAAAAGATGCATATAATTATGTGAAACGTGATAAACGGTGCACATGAAAGTAAAGGAATTGTCCTTTTCTCTCTTTTGTTTCTCTCTCTCTTTTTCTTTTTTAAAAATTATAATCATTCTATTTTATTTCGCTTAACAACCATGAAAAGCGCATTGTAATATATTGTGTGTATTGTATTGTGTGGTATTTTGTGCTGTATTGTGTCGTGTGTAGTGTATTGTATTGCTTTTTGTACTCAGGGTCAGTTGGATGTAAGTTAAGAGGTCGAAGAGTATTGAAGACGGACTTTCCCCCCAGTTATTTCCCTCTCAATGCGCCCCCACACCCCACTCCCAATCCGCCCCGCATTCTCTCTCTCTCTCTCTCTCTCTCTCTCTCTCTCTCTCTCCACCTCTACTCCCTCCACTTCTACTCCCTCCACCATACTTTTCGTTTTTGTTCTTGACTGTCGTCTTACTCTCGTATCAGAAAATCTCAAGTGTGTTGAATTGCACGAATTGAAAAGTCTACTGTTAGGCGTACGAGAGCGTGTCACCACTTTGATTTCAGTTTAAGAAGTGAAGTCTGTTCCCTGCATAAGAAAATTGCCTTCATTGGCAATCTGAAGAGGCGAATACCCGTCAATCCACGTGTTTGTTTTGATGTCGACCTGTAAAGGAATGTGTGTGTGTGTTTGGGGTGGGGGTTAGAGGGCTGGCTGGCATGTACGATAAATAGGCTAATTGACATTAGAACACCGTAACCACACACATTAGATTTAATGGACTGGGTGCAGAATTGATAAATGGGGCTGCTTTGGAACGTCCCGAAATCCCTCTTCTTTGTAATTTGAAAAGGATTGGTTTTCAGTTTTTGACATCACCCATGTTTTACAAGTACCTTGAAAGCTCGGTCTTGTCTGTTCTGTGTTTGTTGTTCTCCATGTTCACTCATTTCTGAGGGTGCGCTTTTAGGTGCATGGCCGTTTCCACCCCCCACAATTTTTGATCCCACATCCTCTTGTTTCCTGAGGTGGGAGTTGGGATGAGCAGGAGGGTTGAAGGGAACGGGAAGAGAGAGTCAGGTGAGGGGGGCGTGGGGGGTGGCGGGGTGGGGGCATACCAGATGTGATCGTGTTTTCATGGTCCATCAAACACTGACACGGATCATGGGATCTTTTTCACAACAGTGAGTACTTGACCTTTTGCATGTTTGTATGAAGAACACACGAGGGAGGAGGCTGTAATCCAAGGGACTGGCAGGCCCGCGCTTTAATTTACCAGGCAGACTTTGGAAGAAAAAATATCTTCAATCCCCCCCTCACCTCCCTTTCACGCACACACACACACACACACACACACACACACACACACACACACATACACGCGCTCGCTCACATGCACGGTACCGGCTGGCACCGAAGTAGCTGAAATTTCGAACCATGTGCCTTGCAGGTCTGTGGGACAGCTGTTTGATTTCTCCGATCGAGTTTGGTGTGTACCTGCGAAACACATCATGCATGAGATCTTTATCATGTGCAGAGTATCACTGCACAAGGGCTATGATCGTCGAATCTGGAAGACAAAACCCCAAGACTATCATGAAAGGATAAAAGGGGATCGGGGAGAGAGGATAAGCATGGCCTGTGATGCAGGGTTCGAACCTAGGGCTTTGGGATCTTTAAATCTTAGACGGGTGGTCGGTTTATTTAAAAAAAAAGAAGTCTTTTTATTGCTGTAACCCTGTTTACAGACATTGTTGACGAGGCCAGTTCGGTGAGACGAGATGGGAGAGCAGACCTTTCCAGTACTTCATCCTTCAGTACCACTTCCTACCCCCCCCCCATACCCCCGCCTCCTCCCCTCCCCCGCCCCCCTCACCACTTCCAGCTCTTCTTCTTCTTTCTTCTTCTTCCTCTTCTTCTTCTTCTTTCTTCTTCTTCTTCATTATCCCATTTTATCAACCCCCGTGCAGGGTCTCCCGTGGAAGGTGGCCTGCCGGTGTCCTGACAATGAAGACATGATTGACAACTGGCGCTGGGTCTGCAACAGGACAAGCCTGGGTAGTGGCCGTGTGTGTGTGTGTGTAGGAGAGGGGAATCCCAGCTTTGCGGCGTGGGAGAAATACCTCTGA
>NC_134899.1:33109120-33196620 GCF_041734735.1 Babylonia areolata | reverse complement strand
GTTTTGACCAAGGGCAATATTCACGGCTGGAAAACTGTCCTGATGATATTTTGTGTTTGACCAAGGGCAATATTCATGGCTGGGAAAATGTCCTGATGATATTTTGTGTTTTGCCCAAGGGCAATATTCATGGCTGGGCAGATGTCCTGATGATATTTTGTGTTTTGACCAAGGGCAATATTCACGGCTGGGAAAATGTCCTGATGATATTTTGTGTTTTGACCAAGGGCAATATTCATGGCTGGGCAAATGTCCTGATGATATTTTGTGTTTTGACCAAGGGCAATATTCATGGCTGGGAAAATGTCCTGATGACATTTTGTGTTTTGACCAAGGGCAATATTCACGGCTGGAAAACTGTCCTGATGATATTTTGTGTTTGACCAAGGGTCGATAAAATTTTAAGTTTAACCAAGGCAATGTTCACGGCTTATAATGTTTTGTGTTGACTAAGGCAATGCTGATCACACTCTACCAGCCCGGTATAAAATTATCGTCTTGGCCCCCCTCCCCCTCCCCTTTCTCGCGTCACATTTTCGCAGTTGGAGAGCATGGTGTAATAATTGTATGACAAATTTGATGCTATCTTTGTCGTGAAAAGTGATTTATTTCGCAGTCACAGTCCGGTAATTCTGGGTCGGGAGTGGAGAGTTTGGGGGTTGCCCATTCTGCGAAATTAGAACCATTTATCAAAACTGCCTGGCACAGCACGCACGGACTCACGTATACAAGCACGCACGCACGCACGCACGCACACGCATATAATACATGAGAGGGAGAGGGAGAGAGATTTCCTGAACAGTAGGGCACCCGGTGTTAGTAGTCGTTACAAGAGATTTTCCGCGCAGTGGAGACAACGAGCCACTCGGAAACTACCTCCCACATGGAAAACACCCAATTATCCACAAAGCCCGCTTTGCTGTCGCCGCCTAAAATGAAAGGAGTCGTTGGCGTCGATTGGTTCTGATTGTTTGGTGTTCCGTTTGTGCCAGCCGGTACCGTGTTGTTGTCGAAAGCCAGTGACAAGGGCAGAGAAGTTTCCGTGGAAATTGTTGACCAGATTGATTGCATGTGGAGGGGGGAGGGGGGGGGGGGGGGGGCTGTTGTGTGGGTTACCGCAAACAAACGTCAACTAGCCGTAAGCCAACGGTGAAAGCTTCACGACAGCTTTTCATAAAAAAAAGCCCAACGTCCCTGCTCCTTCCGTCCTTCCTGCCACAGTTCTCTCTGTCGTCCACGCACGCATGATCGGGAGCACACACACACACACACACACACACACACACACACACACACACACACATGCATACACTCACACACGCGCGCGCGCGCGCGTATACATGCACAAGCACCTGCGCATTTGCATACGCTACGACCAACACCAGAAACAAAAACGTTCAAATCGGCATTGCGCAGTAACAGTCGTCAAATGAACACACATCGTTCTCCTCGTGCCACTTACCATCTTGATCCCCCCCCCCCGCCCCCCCCCCCCCCCACACACATACACACACAGAGGGGGGGGGGGGGGAGTTATTACAAGCGTACGAGGAAAATGACACGAACAAACTGCAGCAAAGAAAAAAAAAAGGGGGGGGGGGGGGGGGGAAAGAAAAAAAAAAAAAAGAGGAATAAGTGAACTATTTCAGATTATCAAAAGGCCGTCCTCGTTTTCATGTTTCGATTGGAATGGAGTCTACAGTAACAGAAAATATCCAACCACCACCACCCACCCAACTTGCCCCTCACTAAACCCCCAATACCCCCCAAAAAGGAAATAAACGGGCAAAAAACCCAAAACAAAACAAAACAAACAAACAAAAACCAAAAAAAAACCAAAAAAAACAAAACAAAACAAAACAAAAAAACAAAAAAAAACCGGTTAAAATGGTAAAACGAATACTGTAAAGTCCAGGAATGAAAGAAACCACGTTGCTATTGCGGGTCCCATCCTGCGGTTATAGTTTTTGTTACGGTAATGGGACATAACTTCGACCGCTATCGTTCCTCGTGCACATACATGGGGCCCCAGAAAAAAACCCAACAACAACAAAAAACCGCAACAACAACAGCAACAACAGCATACTAGCCGTGTAACTCACACGGATCGATGAACAGGACTTCCTACAAGACCTCAAACATCGTTCAGTTCTAGTTCAAGAACAGCAGCAGCAACTTCAGAGGCTGTATGCACTCTAGACCGTGACCAGACGCCTTGACTGTTGAGCCCTGGCAAAATGACATCAGTATGGTACGAGTTTGAAGTGCAGTTTCTGCTTTTTATGTGTGTACTTTTTAATCGGTGTGATAATCAATTTTCGCTGATCAAAAGTACAATGCAGTCCCATGAGGAAGAAGGCCAAAAATTAATAAAGAAAGGTGGCTGACATCATGATCGCTCAGCTCTGTCTTAATCTCAGTGGGGTAACAGCCCTCCATTTGACTGACGACCACGCACTTGATGACAGCAGTCAAGGGGTTAAACAGCTAAACGTGCAAGGTCTTTGGACAGAACAGAGCAGAAACTGAATGAAGTCACACCGTTGCGTCAAGTGCACGGGCCTGTTCTGCGAGTTCCGACACTCATCAGCCCGCGTGGCTTTATTCTTTTTTCTTGTCGCGGCCGCTCTTTTGAAAAGGGGAAGACTGAAAACAGGGACTTTTTTAAACGGGGGGTTAACCTCTGTGCTTTGAACCGTCAAAACCCAGGGAACAATTGCTTTTGACGTAGAGTCGCCGGGTATGAAAGGTGGCCGCCGGAAGAATGTGTACTAACCATGTTTTATGAATGAAATGAAAAGAAGGGGGGGGGGGGGGGGGGGGGGGGGGGGGGGGGGGGGAGTGTGTACGGCATGGAAACGTTCACCTTTCACCCCACCCCCACCCCACTCCCACCCCTTCTGGTTGTCATTTTGTTTTATTGACTTCCGAAGCGGAGTCTGGGAAGCCGCCAACCGAGACAAGGGGTCGTTCTTTCTTGAAGTGCGCACGCACTGTGCACGTTTATGCACACCCGCGATGTTTATTATGCATACAACAGGCACGATCGCACCGCATGTGCACCCACGTGCCGGTAAACCTCTCTTCCTATGCGCGTGACGCCACCTGTTATGTCTCCCCCCTCCCCCACCTCACCCCCCACCCCCCACCCCCCTTCCATCGCCTTGATTCTTCTCCGAGTGTTGGCCTGATATTTTCTTAAGAGTTCCTTTCCCACCGAGATAGCAGTAGCTTCGTGAAAATGCCCACACGCATTTAAAGCATATCAGATAACGAATGATGAAGCCATACAGTACCTTTTTGTTTTTCAATTCGTTGCTTTCAACTCCCAGGAACCATCTTTATATATATATATATATATATATATATATATATATATATATATATATATATATATATATATATAAAGATGGTTCCTGGGAGTGTGTGTGTGTGTGTGTGTGTGTGTGTGTGTGAATTGTTTTAGAAGAATTAATGTCGAATGAAGTTTCGGAAGGGGAAAAAAATCACTGACGCGGTATCATATTTATCAGTTTCATCTGTATCAGTTGAGCGAAGAAAAAGCAAGAAGTTTATCTTAAACTCATTTTGTAGACGGTTTGTCAAATGGGTCAACACTACTGTATCCAGAGTGTTTTAAGTGAAGAAGGTGATGGTTGTATTCACTCGTAGGAATGATGGTGAAATTATAAACGAGTGTGTGTGTGTGTGTGTGTGTGTGTGTGTGTGAATAAATGAATGAATGACTTTTTTCTGAGTAATGGATTGAGCATTTTTGTTTCTTTTATTGTTTTTGTATTTTTGTTCAGCCAGCCCACTGCAGGTTTTTTGTTTTTTTGTTTTTTTTTTGTTTTTTTTAGTCAACCCTCCGTTCCTTTTGTGGAGGTGAGAGATACTTTATTCTGGACCAGTACACTGCGCCTTTGGCAACAAGAGGCACTTTTAATTTATGCTGATTTCATGCATGCCTATGGAGCATGAAAAAAACAACAACAAAAAACAAAACAAACAAACAAACAAAAAAACCCAACCCTACGCAGGTCCAGTTTTTATGGCCGCCACATAACTTTCCTCTTTCGTCGTTCACTCTTGGACTAATGGTGTGTGCCAGTTTCTGCTGTTTCAGAAAAGCCAGCCGGTGTGAACGGTTTCTTGCATGTTGGCTGTTCAGTTTGATCGTTTTTTATGTTCACTTTCGGGTCTTTTATTTCTGCGTCAGGTGCACTCGTACCGTTTCAAGAACAGAGGGTGTGTGTGGAGGGGGTAGGGGTGGTGGTGGTGGGGGGTGGGGGGTGAACTTTTATAAATGGTCAGTTGGTTTAAACGTGTGATTTTATTCTCAAACGTAAACAAAGATATTTCAAACACATTAAGCAGCAAAAAGCCGAAGTTTAGTAAACAACAGATGCACATATTGAATACGTAACATAGCGGCAGAATTAAAAACCATATCGAATTTGAATTAAACATCGGAAGAGTCTGAAAGGACCACCACCCCCACCCCCACCCCAAAGAAAGGAGAAGAGAGAAGAAAGGAAAATAACACTGTGTGTGTGTGTGTGTGTGTGTGTGTGTGTGTGTGTGTGTGTGTGTGTCCCCGTCCAAAAAAACAAACAAAAAAACTATTAGGATTTAAATGAGCTATGTTTGATGCCCTTCCCATGCTTTTTGCGTTATGTGTTTATGCTGTGTTGTTTCATTTAATTTTTAAAAAATGTTTAAAGTAAAACAAAACTAGACAGTTGTGTAGAGTGTTTCTCTGTCTAGCTGTTTTAACTGTTTCTGTCTTGTCTTTCTCTCTGTCCTTTGCTCCCTTTCCTCACTGCCTCACTTCCTGTTTGTCTGTTCCGTCGGTCTGTCATGTCTCTCACTCCCTCTCCCTTTTTTTGGGTTTTTTTTTTCCCCATTCCCCTCCCTCCTTTCCCTGTCTCACCCAGTCTACTGGTGTCTCCTGTATTTCTAAACTGTTTTTCTCTACGCACCCCCCCCCCCCCCCCCCCCCCCCCCCCCCCCCCCCCCCCCACACACACACACACAACCCTCTCACCACCATCTCTTTCTGTTTCTACCCCCTTTTCTCACATTCTGTCTTTGTCAGTCAGGGTCTCTGCTTCTGTCTGTTCCTCTTATTCCATCCTCTCTCTTTCTCTCCCCTTCCTTTCTCTCCCTGTCTCATTCCACATACCCCCCTCCCCCTTATTTCTTGGGGTGTCTGTCTCTCTGTCTCTGTCTCTCCCTCTGTGTGTGTGTGTGTGTGTGTGAAATCGAGGAATCAAAAATAACTCATGCGGATTCCATGCACACGCCCATGGGAGAACAAAAAGTGCTGTGCCAGTCCAACCTAGCCTAGCCGCCAGACGAATCTTCCCTTTCCAGTCACTCCCGGATGTGACATATTTCTGCAGTTCTAGAAAAGGTCAGTTTGTGTGAATGTCCTGCTTTGGTTGGTGGTTCCCTCCCCCCCCCCCCCCCCGCCCCGACCCCCACCATCACCTCCTTTTTTGTTCTTCTTTTCTTTTTCTTTTTTATCGTATCCGTTTGCGTTCGGAGCCAGGTGGTGACAGTCGTTTCGTTCTGCATGATGAAGGCTGGGTTGCATTAACCGATCTTTGCAGCGGTAAGTTTTCCTGAATCTCTATAGGGCTTGGCGCAGATCTTGGACTTTTATTTATTTATTTATTTTTTTACGCTTTGGAAGCAATCTTAATGCAGCCCGGTTGATGGGCAGTCTTGGTGTTCGAGAGGACATGTAGGTGAGTGACCGGGGCTGAAGGTTGTGTCGTGTTTTTTTTTTTTTTCCTTGTCTTTTATGTCTGTCTCTCTTCTGTTTCTGTCTGTCTGGTACTTGCCTGGCTGCCTGCCTGTCTTTCTGTCCGTCCGTCCGTCTCCTCCTTAGTCTTCCGGTCTATCCATCTCCCTCTTACCCCTCCTCTCCTCCTTCTCCCACCCCCTTCTCCTCTTCCACCCCTCGTCCCTGTCTATCTGTCTGTCTGTCTATCTCTCTCTCTGTCTCTGTCTCTCTCTGTGTGCTCCATCCGGACTCTCTGTTTTTCGCTCTGTCTTTCCCTCCACCTTCAGTAGCTCTTTCTCCTACCCTTCCCATAATTATATTCCGTATATTTGTATGCGTGTTCCATCACTCTTTCACTGTTTGTCTGTCTGTCCGTCTCTGTCAGTCTGCTTATCTTTGTCTGTCTGTGTCTGTCTCTCTCACTTTCTGTCCCCCACCCCTCTCTCTTCTATTTCTATGTCTGCTCAACCCTTTCTTTCTCTGTCTGTCTACCTAAGTCTGTGAGTCTGTCTCCCTCAGTCTTTCACTCCCCACCACCCTTTCTCTCTCTCCCCTTCTCTCCTCCCCATTTCTCTCTGTATCTCCCTTTTTTTTCCCCATCCACCCCCTCTTCCTCCTACCCCACCCCCTCCCTTTCTCTCTCAGCCTTAATAATGCCGTCGCATGGTGACAGCTTTCTTTGTTGGCACCAAGCAGGTTATGTGTAGATTTACCAGCCAGCCAGTAACACCAGGTGCATGCACTGTTCAAGTCACCCTGGTGACCTCGGGGGGTTTGGGGGGGGGGGGGTATACCCATCAACTTGTCAACTGCACTCTGCTACCCGTCATGCCCCCCAACCCCCTGTGTCTATTATATAATGGTCACGTGAGAACGGAATGGAGGGAGGATGGGGAACTTCTTAGTTCGTGGAGCTGCGACTTCCTCGTTCACTCGTATAGTATGCACGAGTGGTCTTTTACGTGTGTAGCCGTGTTTACCCCCGCCAGGTAGGCAATCATACTCCGTTTTTGTTGTTGTTGTTCTTCTTTTTCTGAGGGGGGTGGGGGGTGGGGACGATGATGGAGATGAAGGGAAGGGGAGGTGGTGATTGGGGGTGGGGCGGGGGGAGGGGTAATGGTGATGGTGAGAATGGGGAACAGGGAAGGTGGGTGGTGGATTTTTTTTTTTTTTTTTTTTTTTTTTTTTTTTTGTCGCTGACAGATCGGGTGAGATCTTATTGTATGTATCGAATCCACTGAACTGAATTTCGCATGAAACAAACTTTCTTCTGTCTCTGACTGTCGGACTGTTTCTGGTTTTACCTCTGTCTCTGACTGTCTTGTTGTCCCTCTTTCTGTCTCTCGCTGCGTTGTGTCTCTGTCTCTCTCACTCTCTCTCCCCTTCACAAATATGTCTTGTTCTTTCTCGCCCCCTTGTAACGTTGAATGGACATTTAAAAAAAAAATAAAAAAAATGTCATTGTCACTGTCTCTTTCTTGTTGAAGTTGTCAGATTTTTTTTTCTTCCTTTTTTTTCTTCAGTTCTTCACACCCACCTCTCTCTTTCTCTCTCTCTCTTCCTCCCCTCTCTCTCCCCCCACCCCACCCCTCTCTCTCCCCCCTCACTCCCCTGTCTCTCTCCCTGTTGTTCCATACCACTGCTCCCCCCACCCCGTCACTCGCTCACTTCCCCACCACCACCCTGCTCCTCTTTCCTTACTCTTCAATCTCCCACCTCCCGTCTTCCTCTGTCACTCGTCTTCTCCATACCCCCTCGTTCCCCCTGCCTCCCCCCCCCCCCTTGCCCCCTCCTCCCAAACACACACATGCCTCTCATCCCCGCTTGCCCTCCATCCTTTTCTCTCTCCCTCCTGTACGTTCTGGTTAGTCCCGAGGATCTCAATTCAATTCAAATTCATTTCAAAAACACTTTATTAATCCACATGGAAATTAACGTGTGCAATCACAGGCTCGTTGTAGACACCAACATAAAAATGAACATATTATGTACCATACAATACATTAAAACAATTGAGATAAAAACTCTCAGTAGCTGACTAAAACAACCCCCACCCCCACACCCCTACACCCGCAAACATGCGCACACATTAAGACAATAAAGTATTGCACAACAATGTATACCGATAGAAAACATCCAGCAAATAAAATATAAATATTTAACTCTCACTCTCACCCCCACCCACACACTGGAGTGGTGGTGGTGACTGTTTGTGCCCCAGCACAGTTGAACTGGGAGCAGAATGGTTTAGTCACATGCATTGTCGAGTCTGGCTTGTGCACACGTTTATGATGACCAGGGCATTAATATTAATAATGGCAAGGGGCGTCGAACCAGGCACGGATCGACACTTTTAACACTAGACGATTTCACGCTTCCTTGTGACGTTGTAAAAGTCTCTCTCTCTCTCTCTCTCTCTCTCTCTCTCTCTCTCTGTCTATCTATCTATCTATCTCTTTCACGTCTTTGTCTGTCTTTCCCCTTTTCTATCCCTATGTGCCTTTCATTCCGTCTGTGTCGGTCTGTCTGTCTGTCTCTCTCCCTCTTCCCTACCCCATCCTCTTATCCTTACACACACACACACACACACACACACACACAGAGGTGGGGGGGGATTAACAGGTAAACGGATAGGTATATAGATACAGACAGATCATGTCACAGATATCACAGAAATAGATCTGTAGACATAGATAGATCGACAGTCACCTTCTCCAAACCTCTTCTAAGGTGTTTTTCACCCCCTCCCCCCAACCCCCTGCCCCTCTCCCCCCGGTAAAGAGTTCAGCTGGGGACAGCTTGTGTTGGTCACATGCATGGCCGGGTCTGTTAGTAATTTATGATGACCGTTGGCAGGGTGGAAGGTCGACGCCGGCAAAGCAGGGATCGAAACCTTGGACCGGGTGTTTATTGCTTAATGGGCCGTTCACACTTTCTTATCAGGCTGTTAAAAAAAAGAAAAAAAAAAAAGTGTTGGTGGTTGTGGTGGTGGAGGAGGGTGTGTGTGTGTGTGTGTGTGGGGGGGTTATTGCACAACAAGGCATAAAGGGGGATGGGTGAGGGTGTGTGTGTGGGGGGAGCGGATTGCTTGACAGGAGACTTGGAGAGAGAGAGAAGAGAGAAGAAAGAAAGAAAGAAAAGCGGTCGTTTGGGAGCTCTCATTAACGTTGTACGTCTGTCTGTCTGTCTGCCTGTATGTCTGTCTGCCTAGTCCTATCTTCTCTCTGTGTCTGTCTCTCTCGGTGTCTCTCTGTGTCTGTCTGCCTCTCTCTCTCTCTCTCTGTCTGTCTGTGTCACTTTCTCCACTTTCTTCAGTCTGTGCGTCTGTTTCCCACCTACCCCCGCTCTCTCTCCCCCCCTCTCCCCCCCTCCCTTTCTCTCTTCTCCCGCCCTCTCTCTGCATCAGCCAAACTACCAGTCCCTTTCCCATGAGACAGACTCTCCCCTCGAATATTTCCGAGCAACCCTGGCAGCAAGTAAATAAACACAGGGCGAAAACAAAAGCGCCGAAGTTGGCTGGCGATTGACTTGAAGAACGCTGCTGATAACCTGATAACATTGGTGTGACGGTTTGCAACAACAGGGCTTGAGTGCTTCCAACAACTGTGGTGGTGGTGACTTAGGCAAGGTGTGTTTGGAGTTAAAAAATAAAAAAAAGGGAGGGGGAGGGGGGGGGGGGGGGGAGCCGGAGGGGGTGTCATGGAGAAAACCTTTGTTCTCAGTTTCAAACAACTGCGGACTGTTTTGGCCTGAAGAACATAGCTGGGTTACTATACGTGATTGTGTTAACAGGAAGTGATGGTGGGAGAGAGAGAGAGAGAGAGAGAGAGAGACGCAAATTATATCATTTGACCTGACGTTTGCGCATTTCAACAAACGGCTTTGCCTAGGATTGATGTTGTTTGGGGTACGTCTCCATAGAGAGGTACGTCAACGCCAAAATCCATGAAAACACAGGAAAATACAGGACACGTCAACAGGCCTCCGTTGACGCCGCTAAAACCTCCAGCACGAATTTTATGTAGATCGTGACTGTTCTCAACGAAAATGCTTCCTACCCTACCCCCCCACCCCCCCGCAATCCCATCGCCTCGAAGTCCTCTTACTACCCCACCCCCACCCCCCTCCCGACCTCCCAGCCTCGCTTCCCACCAATTCCTGTTTGCACGCGTGTGCAATGTGAGAAGTAAGCAGAGATGACAACGGTTTCAGTTTGTTTTTCAAGGAGGCGTTCGGAAAAATACATAATACATTTCACATCTACTAAGCAGATGCCTGATAGCAGCATAACCCAACACGCTAGTCAGGCCTTGAGTGTAAGCATATATATGTATACGTACATACATACATACATGTATATATATGTATGTGTATATATATATATATATGTGTGTGTGTGTGTGTGTGTGTGGAGAGAGAGAGAGAGAGAGAGAGAGAGAGAGAGAGAGAGAGATTTGTGTACCTATCAGAGTGGATTTCTAATACAGAATTTTGCCAGAGGACAACACTTTTGTCGTCAATGGTTCTTTCTCAGTGCGCCAAGTGCATGCTGTTCACGGAACCTCGGTGTATCGTCTCATCTGAATGACTGGACGCTCAGTTTGATTTCCCAGCCAAACTTGGGAGAACGAGAGAGAGAGAGAGAGAGAGAATCGAAACCAAACGCTCATGGCTACTGAAATGGCAGATACGCATTCTAACCATTCTGCCACCTTCCCCAACACTTTGTACAAGAAATCTCCCCCTAAAGCTGCTGTTTTTTTGTTTGTTTTTTTGTTGTTGTTTTTTTGTCTGCAACCACCTCCTTTCTTCACTCGACTGTGACTTACAGCACGAAAGGGATGTTCCTAACTTGAAAATGGAATAGTCTTCCAAAGAATTTTTTCTCTCCTTGATATGTCTCAAGTGTTGACGGAGAAGTATGCCAGATATCCTACACACCCGAGGTTTGTTGACTGAACTCTTTGCTGTTTTACACAGATAGATTCAGGCGCACTTGATATTTAAATGTTCAGTTGGCTTGTCCGCGTTCAGGTCTCGCAAAGGAGGAGCTAGCCAGGTGTGGATAAGCTGATTCAACTCAGTGAGGACTGTTTGGGGTCACTGTCTCTTTTAAAGGGTTTGCATAAATATAGGGGTGGCATAGTGTTTGTTCTGTCTCGTGTGGAGGGCTTTATGGATTTTTTTTCCCTATTTTTGGTTTCTTTTCTCTCCTTTCTTTCTTATATATATATATTACGCTTTGGTTTTCGTTTCCAACGCCCTTTCCTGACCAGGCAGAACTTTTGTGAATGGTTGCCTTCAAACCTCTTCACCTCAGCGCCGTTATTACAATGCCATGGGTTTCTACATTGTTCTCCCCAATCATCATCACCATCACGCCACTCACCCTCACGTCCGCCTTATCTGTCACAGTCCTCTTTTTACCGGCGCGTGCGCGCTTGTGTGTGTGTGTGTGTGTGTGTGTGTGTGTGTGTTCCACACCTACTCACATAGTGCCATGACTAAGCTTTGTGTATCTGCAGTGAATCCCCCTTTCCCCATCCCCTTACAGACTGATTCATCTACAATCAATTAAATATAAATGCACACATACACGCATGGACACGCACGCGCACACACGCGCGCGCATGCACGTACACACGCATGCACACACACACACACACATACACAAATATATGATGATATTACATCATATTTTTTTCTTTTTGACTCACTTGTGTAAACAATGTGAGTGCATGAAAATAACCCGCTGTTCGGTTGTCTCAGTGTGTGTTTGTGGTAAACTTAAACATTGTCATTTTCTCTGAAAATACTATGTCTGTCAACACTAAATTTGGGTTGAACACATTTGAGGAAACGATATTCACTGTCATATCAATAATAGGTTGTAAGTCTTCCAGATTAAACTGTATTTCCGGATCACCAACGGTTTATTTCGTTGAGTATCCGAATCCAAATCACAGTTTATGGTTTGGTTTGAAGACGGCCTGACCTTGTTTTTCTTCATAATTAAAAGAAAAGAAATACAAATTCTGAACAGAACACATACAGTGACACTAACGACACCATCCACGTGTTTACTGCTTATATGAATATTTTATAGTGGATACTGAATTAACTAGAATGAACATGAAAGAGATGTATTGAATGGACCGCTTTGTAGTTTCTGTCAACCTCACTGTCGTACACGCAGATATAGAGAAAACGGCTACATGTTGCGGTGTGCCTGAAGCGATGGCGATGTCACCTTTACCACAGATTTTTAATGAATGTCTTAGATAATAGAGATATAGCAAAATAAAATGATTTAAATGGCGTTATCACCAAGAATGCCGTAATCTATTTATGGCGCCTTGCCTCTCCCCTCCCCCCCCCCTCTCTCTCTCTCTTATTCTTATTATTTTAAATTTTAAACAGTCGCCAAGCAATGCACGTGAATGTCTGTTTTGGCGCACACTCTGTGGTGCGTGCCATTATTGTATTATTATTATTTTGTTTGTTTGTTTACATCATTTTGTATGAATAAATTTTTTCTCTCTCGCTCTTTTTCTTTTTCCTCATTGTCAGACAGCACAGCAGAAAAGACTGGTGGAGGGAAGAGAGAAAGAAAAAAAAAGCAACAATAAAAAAACAAAACAACCAACCAACCAACCAACCAACCACGTCCAACCTGCAAAAGCTAGCAAGCTGAGTGGGGTTAACCCTGCGAACATCTATTAACTTCAGAGGCCGCCGCAGACAAAGGGTACCTCCTCAGTAATGCAGATGGGGAGAAGCAGCCATCCGGAACTGAAGCATGGTTCCACCCTGCGGTAACGGAAGCGGCCAGCGAGGGCTTCCAGAACCGTCCTCCTCCTCTTCCTCCTCCTCCGGCTGAAGGTAAAAAAGCTGCAGGAAACCACAAGAGCTAGGACAGGACAGGTCGGCTTTTTGAAGTGAGATCGTTGGGGAGTCGATGGGAGGGGGAAGGTGTGTTTTGGGAAGGGAAGGGGTTTTTTTTTTGTTTTGTTTTTTTCAATAATTATTTCATGAGTGTGGTGTGGTGTGGTGTGGTGAAGGACCGGAAGTATGTCCCTGACTGTGTGTGTATCTGTGACTGAGTTGTGTGTCTATGTGTTTTACACAAGCGCGCGCGCGCACACACACACACACACACACACATATATATATATATATATATACATATATATATATGTGTGTGTTTTGCTAATAGTTATGCATGTGTCTGTCTCCCCACCCCCACCCCCATCTCTCTCTCTCTCTTCCTCTCTCTCTCTCTCTCTCTCTCTCTCTCTCACACACACACACACACACACACTCGCAGACAAACACAAACTACCCTCAAACACAAACGTGCGCACACCTTCTCCCCAAAGATATTATAGCGGTTGCGTGAGTAGCAAGAATAAACGACTCTTTTCAAGACCAAAAATATGGGAGGGGGTAGCATGGGGGGGGGGGGGGGGTGATGGGGGAGAAAAAAAGGGGAGGAAAAAAAAGAAAAAAAAAAGATCAAACGAGGGGATTAGTGGAGGGATACAACTCCATGCCATTTCCCCCAACACCCATTCAAAACACCAGCAGATGGCGAAATAAACGCAGGCGCAAAAACGGCAGACCAGGCAGCAGAGCATCGAATTCGAAACAACTTTGAAAGGATATTGGAAGTGGAGAATGAAGGGATGAAGGGGGCCTGCCTTATATAATGGATGTGGTACTGGTTGGGGTGCTGTGTGTTGATGGTGGTGGTTGTAGTGATGTGTGTGTGCGCGTGTGTGTGTGTGTAAGAGAGAGAGTGTGTGTGTGTGTTTGTGGGTGCGTTGCGTGTGCTTGTGTGTAAGAGAGAGAGAGAATGTGTGGGGGTGGGGGGGATGGGGGGGGGGGGGGATAAAATGGTGGTTGTGGAGAAGGTGGGACCGGTCAGAGCCCAGTGTTCGAAAGGGGTGAGTGACCTAGACGACCAGTGTGCGCGCGTGCCCACGCCTCTCTTCTCATCCATCAAACCTCCTCCTCCTCAACCCCCGCCCCAGCCCCCAGCCCTCCCCCTCACCTCCATACCCTACCGTTCTCACTCTTATGTTCTTCTGCTCCTCTTGCTCCCACCTCCCTCCCCCGGCCCTTCCTTCAGGATTGCTGCTTCCTTCTCTCTCTCTCTCTCTCTCTCCCGTTTCCTCCTGCGACCTGCCGTCGGGAGTCAGGGCATCAACAGCCCACCCGAGATGGGGATGATTCCGGTCTCACTCCTTGCGTCCCTACTCCCCCTCCCCCACCCTGGGTGGCTTGATTGCATTGTGAGCTTTTTTGAGGGGGCGGGGAGGGGTGGGGGGGGGGGGAGGAGGAGGGGGTGCGGAGTCGCGGGGGGGGGGGGTGGGGGGGGGGGGGGGGTGCTTTGACTTTTTAAAAATCTTGTTTTGTCGTGGTGTCAGTAGCGCGATTTGCGACAGTTTTCTTCAGGGCCTTTCGCTTTCGTGGTGGGTGTGAGCATGGTCTGTGTGTGTGTGTGTGTGTGTGTGTGTGTGTGTGTGTGTGTGTGTGTGTGTGCCTATGTATGTGTTTGTTGATGGTCATCTATTTGTATGTCTGCTCTTCTGTGTGTGTGTGTTTGTGTGTCTGTGCGGCGTGTGTGTTAACGGTGTGTTCCAACATAGCTTTCTATGTCCAGAAACACCAGGACCAATGCTGGGAGAGATGGTCACTCACTCCACAACCAGCCCCCACAGCCCACGTGCCAGAACCAGCCTCCAGACGTCAGCTTGAGACTGCGCTGCCGGCTTCCACGTTCCATCGTCATCACTACAGGGCTACAGTCAAAGAGATCAATGACCACTCGCTTTTACCACCATAGTCCCAGAAACCAGCCTTCAGTCATCAGCCTGGGACCGTAGAGTGACACTCCACCTGTTATCACTAGTCCCCCTCCCCCTCCTTAATTGCCACCACCACCACCACCACATCTAGCGTCAAAACCACCACCGTGCCAGAAATAAGCGTCTAAATCGCGGGCCTGGAACTTTGTCTAGGGAGACCACCATCCACCCAGTTTACACCATCACCACCCGTAGTGCCAACACCACCAGCCACACCTGGTGCCAACTCTACAGTACAGTGCTAGAAATCAGCTTTCCGTTCTCGGCCTAGATCCTGGAGAAACCGTCCTACCCATACCGCTGCCACCACCACCATCACCTAGAATACCACTCCTCCCACAGAACTAGAGATCGGTTGTTGTTTTTTGTTTTTTGTTTTTTTTATCTCCGTTTGGAATCTAGAGCTTTCGATTATCAAGGTCAATATTTACGTGACAGAGGATATCTGATTAGCAAGAAAACGGGATCAGAATAAGAAAGGAAAAGGCAGGAAATCAACAGACATATATACCACACAGTTATTTCTCAAACAGGGCTTCGAAGTTAAGTTTCATAGCAGTCCTAATCATGAGGGTCGATTGACAAGTCAACAATCGCTTGACTAGTGTCAGAAGGGGAAAAAGAAAAATCTGAACGAGAGTGAAGGAAAAGTAAAGGGGGGAAAAAGGAACAGAACATTCTAGAAGAGAAAAAGAGGAAGAAGGGATAGAAGGAACAGATAAATACAAACGGAAAAAAGAACTAACAAGGAAAGTAGAAGGGAAAAGAAGAAATAATAGAATAAGAAAGACAGAAAGTAAGTAGCAAAAAACAAACAAAAAAAACTTTAGTTAAAAGGAAAGAAACGAAGGCAGGGGTGGAAAAACAAAAACAGAACTTCCCCCAATACTTCCTCTCGCCCCCCACCCACCCTTCTCACACACACACACACACACACACACACACACACACACAAAGCCAGTCTCCCTCCAACCTCCTCCTCGATTTCAACAACCACCACCAAACCACCACATACCAACAAGATTCCGCCCCGCCCCCTTCGCCCAGCCCAGCCTCTCCTCACCGCGCCGCGCCGTGCCATAACACACCGCGCCGCGCGCGCCGCGGCTACGCCTCCGCCCGCCTGACGCTCACGCATGCCCCCTGTCGCTGGAGAGATGGCGGGTGGCACGGGACTCCAGCCGTCGCAGGCGACGAAGAAGAAGGGGAAGCGGACGCCGTCGATTTCGAAGGAAGGGCAGCGGCAGAACAAACAGGAGCGGACTTTCCAGGGGCACGAAGACGCGGATACCCCCGGCCCCAGTGAGAACAGCGGCAATACCGATAATGGGGACGATGAAGCTCCCATCACCATGATGCAGGTGAGAAAGAGAGGGAGAGAGAGAGAGAGAGTGTGTGTGTGTGTGTGTGTGAAGGAAGGATGGAGGGAGACGAGACTCAATACTCAACACTCATGACTGGTTTAGCGTCTGTGCACAGGTACAGCGCATTCAATGTTCCATCTACATGTGCAAAAACAAACAAAAAAAATCTTAGAATGCAAATAAACTGAATACGTTACAAGTACACACACACACACACACACACACACACAGAGAGAGAGAGAGAGAGAGAGACGTCAATTATCACTCGAAGTGAAAAGACGTTAAATAAAAGAAAGAACATAGAAAAAAAGAGTCAAAGTATTCGCGACTCATGAATGATGTCTAATCACGTTAGCATCACCTTCAAGTAAAAGTTAACACACTGATGCGCTCACACATGGCCAAATAACGGGTGAATGGAAAAACACCACCACCTTTTAATTGCATTTTATTTATCTGATTATTTGCATGTTTTATGTGCATGTATTTTATTGTGAATTTATTTTATTGATTGTTGAATTTTATTGTAGATTCGTTTATTTTATTCATTAATTTTGCTTATGAAATGTTCAGTTTGTCATTTATGTTTTATTATCGTATCTATTTTGTCTGTTTTAGCGGTTAATGTACTGCTTTTAGCAAGCTACCTATTTCCTCATCTGTCTATCTATCTATCTGTCTGTCTGTCTGTTTCTTTATTCCGTTATTCAGTTACTTATCTATTTACTTATTTTTGACTCACGTGTATAAGCAAAGTGAGTCTGTGTTTTAGCCTGGTGTTCGTGTGTGTGTGTGTGTGTGTGTGTGTGTGTGTGTGTGTGTGTGTGTACATTAACATTTTCTCTGGAAATACTTTGTCTGTCAATACCAGATTTGGACTGAACATAGTTGGAAAAAAATCTTCATAGTCATACCAAAGATAGGTTTAAGTCTCCCGAATTAAGCCGTATTTCCGGATCATTAACGATTTGCCTTACCTTGCCTTGCCTTGCCTATTTTGTTGAGACTCGATCTGTTTCCAAAGACACCATTTTACCGCTTCCCATTTTCCGGAACGTAGGCAATGTTTGGTAAGAGGGCATGACATTGTTTTTTCTTGTTCACATTTAGCAGAAAAGAAAATACAAAGTCTAGACAGAACACAAATAGTGACACTAACTACACCATCGACATGCTTACTGCATATGAATATTCTAAAGCGGACACCGAATTACCTAGAATGACCATAAAAGAAAATTTGAATAGGCTGTTTCAGGTTTCACTGAGTTTCGGTCAGCCTTGTCTGGACTGTTTGTGCAGATCCTGAGAAACCAGTTGCATGTTGCGGTGTGCCTGAGGTGATACCGCTGAATTAAAAGAACTTTATCAAAAGAACAAAAACATGATTTAAACTGAATAGACCATGTTGTAGGCCTAGTTTCTGCAGATGTGGAGAAAGCGGATACATGTCATGGTGTGCTGGAGGCGATGGCAACGTCTCATTTACTGCAGACTTTAAAGAATTCCTTAAATGCCTGATATATACCAAAATAACATGATTTAAAAGGCGTTATAGCAACCAAATTATCACGCTTTGAAAAAAACCAAAAAAAACCACGTTAGATGATAGTTTATATACGTCATTTGTAGATTCAGATTAGGGCTTTGGGTTTGCCTGTTTCCTATCGTCCGAACATGCCAGGCTTGAATCTGCTTTTATGCCTCCGCCCCCCACCCATCTTCATAGTATCAAACTACATAACACATTTTAACGATTTAAAAAACAAACAAACAATTATTTGTATTTTTGTTTGTTTCTTTTAAAGTGTATATCACAAGTGAGTCTTGAAGTCCTTGCCTCTCTTTTTTTATTCTTTTTATTCAATTTATATTTGTTTAGTAACCTGTTTATTCATCCATTGATCTATTTATTTACCTGCTTACTTTTTTCTGTTCCGATTGCCCCCGTGTTTGTACAACCACCAACCAACCAACCAACCAACCAACCAACCAACCCAACCGAACCAACCAGTTGCACTCGGCGTCAGCCAGTCATTCGAAGGCGCCGTCCTCCACCATGGACAAGTACAGCTCGGACCCCAACCTAGCGGAGGAGTTCTTCAAGAAGGAACCCTGCATCTACTCGCACCGCATGTTCGTGCGGGCCGCCAAGATCTTCGACGGCCTCCGGAAGGCCCGAGATGCCAGGCTGGAGGAGCGGAAGAAGAACAGGAGAGCAATACCAGGAACAGGAGAGAAAGCAGGAGCAGCAGCAAAAAGAGGAGGAGGGGCCGCCGATGAACTGGATTTCGAACCCGTGGACTTCAAGAACGTCAAGGAGCAAAAGCTGACTTTCGAGCTGGCTTTCTTGTCGTTGAAATGTGAGTAGGATGTGTGTGGGGTTGGGGGGTGGGGTGGGGGCTGTTATAGCTGGGTGTGGTATGGGTGTGTTTGTAGGGTGTGTGTGTGTGGTGGGGAGTGGGAGGTTCGGGGTGGGGTGTGTGTGTGTGGTTTTGTCTGAGCGCGTGCGCACGTGTATGTGAGTTGGGTGTATGAGTGTGTGTTTGTGCGGGAGTGCGTGTTACTGTGTCGGTGTATGGCACTCGTCTGACTGACAAATCGACAGAAAGCCAGGGGAAAAAAAAGAAGAAAACAAAACAAAACAATAATAATAAAAATCGCCTAAAGCTATCTACCCGTTGTACAGGTTTGAAATTGTCAAAGAGCTGTTGAAGAAAATACCACATATTGCAGTGATGTTCCTGTTTACTCCCCTCCTCCGTTCTGAATGAAAAAGTAAAACTCATGATAGCTAAGGAGAAACTCTGTAACAATGCAGACACAGCCACACCCTTTTAATTAAGACAATCGTGAAGCTTGGGCTCAGTGGGAATACATCGAGTTTCCGGTTCGATTTACGCACAGCTGCATTACGCTTCACTACTACACTATAGCACACCATCCGTCTCCACTCGACTTCACGACACCTTACTACACCACACTGCACTGCACTGCACTAACTGCACTGCACTGCACTGTACTGGGGTGCATTTTACTGTACTGCACTGCACTGCACTTCACGACACTATGCTGTGCTACGTAACGCCACTAATCCTGCACTCATCTCACCCCACTCCACTCCACCTCACCCCACTCCACTCCACCCCACTCCACTCCACTCCACTCCACTCTACTACCCAACGTAACAGCCTCACAGAAATCATCATTGTCACATCGCTGTGTGCCTCGTGTTACGCGGACCTGTTGACAATGCTCGGATTACCGGATTACACTGTTCGCGTGGTGCTTCTGAAGTCCATTGTGTGTACGTTGGAGTGTTCATTAATCAGCAGTGGGGCACCGACGGCTCATTCGTTTGGGGGGCGGGGGGAACGTCCCTAGTTAAGATGGTAATTATCCACTCTTGAATTATCTCACAAGCTGAAGACCTGGGTGTATTTTACTGAATACAGCAGACGGTGGCGAACTGGCGGACAGACTGACGGCGCCGAGCATATCAGCTTTACTGGGAGAAGTGGAAGGATGGAGATGGGGGTTGGGGGCGGGGGGGAACGGGAGGGAGAAGTGGGGGATGGGAGGCAGGGTGGTGAGGAAGGAAAAGGGAGGGAGGAAGAAGGAGAGAGAGAGGGGGAGAGAGAGAGAGAGATATTTTTAACTGCACATAGGCCACAGGCATCATTATAAATGGCATTGGAGTTTGGTGGGGATGGGTACGGGGTAGTGATAACAGTGGCATCCAGTATCCACTCCAGTATACAGGGCAGTTATAGCAGTTAGTTACATACTTCAAAACTAGTCTTCAGAGTAGTTTATAATTAATAACATCACAGTCACTGCTACTAGCAATTGAAACTAAGGCGCTTATTGATCTTTATTGTTTTTTTTTTGTTTTTGTTTGTTTTTGGTTTTTTGGGGGGTTGTTGTTGTTGTTTTTTTACAAGGGAAGGAGAGGCACTACAGACATAAAGAGACAAAAGGTGTTGTCCTGGAACCCTTGAAATGAAGGTGTTTGCAGATAGAATAAATATGCCTGAATACTAGAAACCCCAAAAGAACCGTAAGGTACTTGCATACACAGATATATTCAAACGTCCTTGAAAAAAATGACTGAAAGCTCTGGTTGCACTGTGGAAACACGCATGCACGCACACACACACACACACACACACACACACACACACACACACACACACACACACAGGCACGCACACACACACACACACACACACACACACACACACACACACACACACACACGTACAATACTAGACATTGTAAAAACACGGGGTTTTGATATAATTTTCTGTATACAACAGTGATCAAACAAACTGGCCTTTTTCCAAGTTGTTTGTAGACCAGCTGACCACACAGACATCGGAAGGGCCGAGCCTGGACGGGGGGTAGTTGGACTTCGTTCTGTTAGACAACTTGAATTAATTAAGAGGGTGGGGCGGGGATTATAGCCAGGTAAAGAGGGGTAGATTGTAGAGAGAGGGGGAGGAGTGAAGAGTAATGAGGGTTACGTGTTTGTGCTCATTGTGTGTGTGTGTGTGTGTGTGTGTGTGCCGGTGTGTGCGTGTGTGTGTGTGTGAGTGTGACTGTATGTGTGTGTGTGAATGTGTGTGTGTGTGGTTGTGTGCGCAGGCGCGCGTGTGATGTGTGTGCCTGTGGTGTGTGTGTGTGTGTGAAAGAAAGAGAGAGTGTGTGTGTTTGTGTACTTGAAGTGACATATCTTTGTTCAAAAAACAGGTGATCAAAGTATGTTTGATTTTCTGAGTACTCCAAGGTAACTGGATCAACTGGGGCGATGGAAAATGGAAGGAGAGGTTGAGAGACTGAGAGTGAGAGAGCGACAGACACACAGACACAGTCAGTCATTACTTGAAGAGAGCGTTCTTTGCTGAAACATGACCCAAGATATTTGACACTCTCGAGAATGTTATGCACTGATATGCGGTTGTAAAGAAGCAGGTTGAAAATTCAGTTGGACTTTTCGGTCCGATGAGATAAGAGGATAGAGATAGGAGTTTGGGGAAGGGGGTAAAAAGAAAAAAAAGAGAGAGAGAGAGAGAGCTGCAAACGCGCAAACACATTTCTTTTTTTATTTGGCGCCCAAATACTTGATTCACGAGGAAGAAAGTGGAGAGTTATCTTGTAAACGACCCAGTCTCGCACGGTTAGACCCTACCAGTCTTAAAGGATTCGAAGAGCGGCCGCCAGAAAGATATATCATCAGTGGTGGTTTATCTCTGGACATCTGCACGATCGTTTGGGATTGAGTGAAGACCCCATTTGTTGAAATATTCAATAGCCTACTGCTCTCTCTCTCTCTCTCTCTCTCTCTCTCTCTCTCTCTCTCTCCTCTCTCTTCTCTCTACCCGTGTCACTGTCTGTCTTTGTCTTTCTATGTCCGTAGGTCTGTCCCTCTCTCTGTCTCTGCCTCTTTCTCTGTCTCTGTACAGACCTTCCGTCGGTCAAAGCCTCAAGTTGCTTCTTCTTGACAGATACACAGACCGATACATTCTTATCCAGGTGGATAACTAGTGTCGATAGGAGTGCCAGTCTCTCTCTGTCTATGTCTGTATCTGTCTCTGTATCTCCCTCTATCTCTGTCTCTACCTCCTCTCTTTCTCCCTACCCCTCTCTTTGTCAGGGTGTGTGTGTGTGTGTGTGTGTGTGTGTGTGTGTGTGTGTGTGTGTGTGTGTGCATGCGTGCGTGCGTTCGTGAGTACAATAAGGAAACTAATTAACTCAAATATAGGGAAATCTTCATGCTTTGTGTAAATCGTTGAACTCGAAGATGGTAGATTTTCATATTTCATTGTAAATCTCCCTTTTTCTGTCTGTGTCTCTGTGTGTCTGTCCCTGACCCTGACCCCCCCCCCCCCCCCCCCCTATCTCTCTCTCTCTCTACCCCCTTCCCCAAACTTCCTACCTCTCTATCCTCTAAAAAAAAAAGAAAGGTGTTTGTGCGTTTACATCCCTCTCTCTCTCTCTCTTGCTCTCTCTAAGCATTATTGATCGGTCTGTTCTAAGCGCTGTGGTATTATCCTTTCCCCCTACCCCCAACACACTCCCGCAACCCGTTACATCCCTACCTGCACCTGTTGTTGGAAACGTGTGATTGTACCCCCGTCAGCCCTCCCCACTCCACTTCCACTTTAGACATCCATGTTTTGTCAGTCATTCCTGTGTGCCTTTGTGTATCACACTCCATTCCCCACATCCACGCTCGACACAGGTAGAATGACCATGTCATTAAAAAGTTCGATTTCTCTCTGTTTCTCTGTCTCTGTCTCTGTCTCTGTCTGTCTGTCTCTCTCTCTCTCTGTATCTCTCTCTCTCGCTCCCCCTCCTTCCCCCTCCTCTCTCTGTTTCTCTATCCTTTCTCCTTCCTCTACCTTCCTCTCTCTCTCCCTATCTCTCTCTCTCTCTCTCTCTCTCTCTCTCTCTCTGTGTGCCCCCTTTCTCTTTCCTGTCTCTTTCTCACTGGCTCACCAATACACGCCACGTCCAGCAATGGAGCAACCACACCTGGATCGATCTCGAGTCTCGTCAAAAGAAAGGGGGTCGGGGGTATATGGGTGGGAGGGTGGGGTTCTGAGCACTTGACCTAGGTGTGTGATCAGACAGACAGGAAGGGGGAAGAGGAGGGTGACGAGAGAGAGAGAAAGAGAGAGAGAGAGAGAGAGAGAGAGAGAGAAGCACTACCAATCGGCAGTGGTTATCCTGGATAAGAGTCCGCCTGTTTCTGACCGAGACGAAGCAGTTTAAGGCTTTGATCGGCGGAAGGTCTGTACGTGTATCGCCCCAGGTACACAGGTCTGTGAATCTGATAACTACTGTATTCGTAGCAGAACCGGTTCCTCTCTCTCTCTCTCTCTCTCTCTCTGTATATATTGTGTAATGTATGTATATATATATATATATATATATGTATGTATGTACACACACACACACACACACACACACACATATATATATATATATATATATATATATATATATATATATATATATATATATATACAGAGAGAGAGAGAGAGAGAGACCTTACACGAGTCAGTTTGCCTGCACAAATTGCAGTTTGAAGCTTTACACTGTATTCTCACGAATCGAAGAAATGCAGCACCCGACGATGCCATTAAAAAAAAAAAAAATAGACATATATAGAGGTGTTTTTTTTATATCCTGAGTGGTGGCCTATTTGTAACACATCCGCCCAGGAAACAAAAGAATGTCAGGGTACGGGATTGAATCCCACATTCGCCAGAATTCTGTACCCCTTCACTACACCGTGAGTGATGGTCTGGACGCTAGTCATTCGGATAGGGCGAGAAACGGAGGTTCCGTGCACAGCATGCACTAAGAGCACTGAAAAGAACCCACGGCAACATAAGGGTTCTCCACCCCAGGATACATGTGCGTGCCTCGGCGTGACTGAAGTCTAACTGGGTGACACGGGAAACGACTGATAAGCTAGGCGCTGTCAGCTGTCAGTCGGAACTACTCAGGTAGGCAGACTGTTGTGCGAATGACTCCGTGATTGTAAAGCGCTTGGAGTTTGGTCTCTAACAGAAGAAGACGCTATAGAAGTATCAAACAATAATGATTGATAATACATAAGTAATTGAAAACCTTGTCTCCTTTTTTAATTAATAATTTTTTTTTTTTTTTACTCGATAACAATGTGGCCTTCTCTTTCTTTCTGGCCATTTGGTGTTAATTTCATGGACAGCTGTATTTATGAATATATTTAACTATTGTACAAAATCCATGTTTTATACAGTAGTGTATTTTATCAGTGTGTTTGTCGTTTTTCAAATTCTTTTTTTTTAAAGGAGAGAAGGAGATGGAATGAAATGTGTGTTTATTTTATTTTATTTTATTTTATTTTTTAAAATTTATTTAAAGAATGACAGAGGGGGGAGCTCGGAAGGGTAGTGAATGATGGCAGTGTTTTGTTCCTATCCTTTGTTCACCTGGGTAAAGCGTGATGTTCATTGACATGACTTTGTAGAGTTCACCGACAGGAATCGATCCAATTAATTGTGGTTTTTGATGTGCATAGGATCCGTTCACGTTGCAATAAAAATTCAAACGCAAGCAAAAACAAAAAAAAACAACAAAAAAAAAAAAAACAATTGATCGCCACCTTCCGCTGTTCCATAATCATCATTTGCCAGAACAGAGCGGAGGAAACAACGGTTCACTGACCAGCAGGCAGCAGAACTTAAGGTTCGCCCTGCAAGCATCAGCAGTTTAATCAAGAGCCCGTGAAATGCTGGCTCAAATGGCGCGCTGTCTGCTTTGGCTGTTGACAAGGGAGCAACCCCCACCCCGCTACCCTTTCACAGTACTTGGCATTATTGTGCATAGTCTGTCGGCTGTGAACTGCTGTTGGCTGAAGCAAGTGATTGGCGTTTCGCCTGGCTGGGCAGTCCATTATGCAGGGAGTGAAAAACAACAACAAAAAACCCTGTGAACTGAAGAAACGACCTCCGTGTCCAGGGCCCAGAGAAACATGGCCCAAGATGATGACGACCGGAAGTCACCGGATTGATGGCCCTTTGTGGTGGTGTGGCCTTGACATTCTGGCCACCATTTTATGTCTTTACCTCACAAGCACTACCTGCGCATGCAGCGTATAGCTGATCCAAAGCACAGCATAATGCATCGTTATACAGACCATGATCTTGTCAGAAAACTGGGGGGAGAGGGGGCGGGGGGGAAGGGGGGGGGGGGCGGGGGGCATATCGCCAAACACTATGGATTTTGATGGTGGTGTGGGTGGTAGTTTGGTGTGTGTGTGGGGGGGGGGGGGGGGGGGGTATTTGTTTATGTTTTAAAGTAACATCCCTTGTGCAGCATGCACTTTGTTTGTGTCCCAAGAAACGATGGTGACAGAAGACTCGTCTAAATGAAATACTGTGACCTGACTGTGTGATCATGGTGTGTTGTGGGCAGCATTTTCACTGAGAAGGAAGAAAAAGGATAGATATGAGTGACAAGTTGCCAGTTCAGCAAGAATTACCAATTATCGCTGAAATTACGGTTTTAGATTTTCATTTCATCAGTGTGTGTGTGTGTGTGTGTGTGTGTGTGTTAAGACGTGAGGTAGATATACCAGAAATGCTTTCTTGCTATCTGTCGATATCTCATCTGTTTTTGTGTGAAGTCTTTTCTCATTGCTGTCAATTATTTTGGGTGATGGTATTTGACTTGTTTGTTTTTGTTCTTGATTTTGTTTTTGTTTGCCCACCCCGCGAAGCGTCTTCAAAGGGGACAGAAAAGTCTTCCAAGTATCCGTCAAGGGTCTTCAAAGGGTACAGAAAAGTCTTTACCCTTTTCTCGTCAAGCGTCTTCAAAGGCTACAGAAAAGTCTTCCCCTTTCCCGTCAAGCGTCCTCAAAGGGTACAGAAAAGTCAGCCTTTTCCCCCCCCAAGCATCTTGAAGGGTACAGGGTACAGAAACATTTCCCCCTTTTCCGTCAAACGTCTTCAAAGGGTACGAAAAAACAGTGTTCCCGTTTCCCGCCGGGCATCTTCAAAGGCTACAGAAAAGTCTTCACCCTTCCCGTCGTGGGTCTTAAAAGGCCATAGAAAAGTCTCCGCCCTTTCCCGTCATTGGTCTTCAGAGGCTACAGAAAAGTCTTCACAGTATCCGTCAAGGGTCTTCAAAGGGTACAGAAAAGTCTTTCTCTTTCCCGGCAAGCATCTTTAAAGGTTACAGAAAAGTCTTTCCCTTTCCCACCAAGTGTCTTTAAAGTGTACAGAAGAGTCTTCCCCTTTCCTGCCAAGCTTCTTCCAAGGGTACAGAAAAGTCTTCCCCTTTCCCGCCAAGCATCTTCAAAGTCTACAGAAAAGTATTCCCATTTCCTGCCAAACATCTTCAAAGTCTACAGAAAAGTCTTCAACGTTTGCGTCATGGGTCTTCAGAGGGTACAGAAAAGTATTCCCCTTTCCCATAAAGCGTCTTCTAAGGGTACTGAAACGTCCTCTCCTTTCACGCCAAGAGTGTTCAAAGGCTACAGAAAAGTATTCCACGTTTCCATCAAGCGTCTTCAAAGGGTACAGAAAAGTCTTCCAAGTATCCGTCAAGGGTCCTCAAAGGGTACAGAAAAATCTTCCCCTTTCCCATCAAGCGTCTTCAAAAGTTACGAAAATGTCTTCCACGTTTCCGCCATGGGTCTTCAAAGGGTTCTGAAAAGTCTTCCCCTTCCCCACCAAGCATCTTCAAAGGCTACAGAAACGCCCTCCTCTTACTCTTGTCTCTTCTTCCCCTTGATACAACCCCCCCCCCCAACACACGTAGTGTGCACGCGCACTCACATGCACATACATTGTGTGTGTGTGTGTGTGTGTGTGTTCGTTCGTTCGTTCGTTCTTTAGTTTAACGTCTTTTCACTGTAAGTGATATCAGACGAGGGTAGGAAAAAAAATCGAGTGGGAGTTGGGGGAGGTGGGGGGGGGGGGAATTACTGTGTACGCATGCGAGTAAGTGAAAGTGTGTGTGTGTGCGTGCGTATGTGTTACATATAGAAAATGATTTAAGTTTTGTTAAAAAAAAATTAAAAAAACAAAAAAACATAACAATATAACATATTTCTGATGAAAAACTAACAACTATAACAGTGAACCAGCTGGACTGTTTAACAAGGAGTTAAAAAAAAAAAAAAGTGTGTGTGTGTGTGTCCGGTAGCGCGCGCGCGTGCGTGTGTGTGTGTGTGTGACAAATATCTGTCTTAATGTGTATGTCGGTCAGAGTATTGATTCATTTGTGAAGAGCAAACGAATGGTTTTAATGCTTGTCGAAATACCACTCTGACCGGCATAACAATACGAATCCATCGAAACGTTTGTTTTGTGTTTGAGGGTTCTCTCCCTCATTCTTTTATTTGTCTATCTCTGTCTGTCTTTGTCTCTGTCGTCTCTCTTTCTCTCTGTCTCTACCCCCCTCTCACCCTCTCCGCCCCCCTCACCCCCCACCTCCCCCCTCCCCCTCTCTCTCTCTGCTACATTATTTTAGTGTCTTGTGTTAATAATGCCAGAGCGATGACATGGAAATATAGGATAAAGACCCAGGAAGGGAGGAATGAGTTTCTCCCTACCTCTCCCAGTATGTGTATGTATACATGTTTAGAAATTACATATATATGTATGTATATATAATACACACATATGTATAATAAGTATAATATACATATGTGTGTGTGTGTGTGTGTGTGTGTGTGTGCGTGCGTGCGTGCGTGCGTGCGTGCTTCAGTGTACCCGTGGTCCCCATGGGATGAAAAGGCGGCTCTTTCAGAACAGATAGCATCCAAGCCTTCTGGAAATTCTGTGTCATAAATTTCCTTTTATCTGTTGCTCTCTTTGTCTCTGCTTTCTTCCTGCCTTCATTATTTTCCTCTTTTTTTCCTTCTTTCCAGTACGTTCCCTTTCTCTCTCTCTCTCTCTCTCTCTCTCTCTCTCTCTCTCTCTCTCTCTTAAATTTTTTTATTTTTCAAATTCCAGCAAGCCTTAATACATTTTATTTTCTCTGTATTCTGCAGTCTTTGATGAATTGTATTTTGTGCAAAGCTTTTTACCGATATGGCCTTTAAAATGTATTTTATATGGCTTTTAAGGTGTTGTTGTTGCTTTTAATCCTTTGAAGATCCCTCCCCCCACCCCCAGTATTATGGGAATTAAGCGGAAAGGTTGACTTTCTAAGGACAGCTTCAGCTCATCCTTGTCCTATTTCCCTAAAGGAGCTCAGTGGTGAAGAAAATGTGTCATGAACTGTGTTGTTTTACAGGTTTGTTTTTCAGATGTGACATAGTAATAGTTTGTAGTTTAACGCGGTTGGATTTTTTATTCAGTTGGACAGTCCTGATATGGCCCTGTACGGTTGACTGGACTATAAGCAACGCATGTCAAATGTACGCATACGAATGCGTACGCGATTCCGTGCATGTGTGTGATGCCAGACACAATTTAAAGAGGAGAAAAAGGCTGGCAAAGGAGGAATAGGGATTCGCAAAAAAAAACGGAGAAAAAAAAATAAGAAGAAAAAACAACAAAACAACAACAACAACAACAAAACCACGAATGTGCGTGTGTGGCACAGCTGTTTGCTACTAGTGTTGGGTGTCTGCCTTCAGAAGTTGATGGGGCGGTTTTCCGGTCCTTGCTGTTTTCCGGGTGTGTCCTGCATGGCTGGATTATTCGGCCCAGTAATAACAACGGGATGGATTTCTCTTCAACCCACCGACATGTCAGTCCTGTAACGTAAAACTGGAAGGGTAGCATTCCTCTGTCCTTACCCCCCCCCCCCCCACCCCCCCATCTGCCCCCCATCCCACCTCCAATACCCTCCCATCTACCCACGTCCTTATTCCATCCCCTCCCCTATCTCTTCCTCGCCCGGTTTCCATCCCTGTCTCCCTCCTCCTCCTACTTCCCGGTTGTAAAGTTTTTCTCTGTGTCCATGGGGCGTTCGGTGCTGTGAATGGTACACAAAGGAAGCAATGGTCTGAACGAGTTCACAGGGAAACGTCTGACTGTGTTCTTTTAAAAGTCACCGGGAGGGGCAGGGAGGGTGCGATAGCCGTGTGAAAGAAGCATTGGACTATTGATTCATACTCTGCCTCAATCTCTGTCTCTCTGTGTGTCTCTCTCTTTCTCATCTTCTCTCATCTCTGCCCTCTTCTCATCTCCCCCCCGCCCCCACCCCACCCCTTCTTCCCCTTTTTCTTTCCGAGATTATGGATGTAGGATATATCACATTATCACTAAATCCCCACCCCCACCCCCACCCCGCTCCCCCCAAAATTCTCATTTTCCAAAATCCTGACTCTGACTCGCCGCTTCTGCATTGTCACTGTGTCTGATTCTCTTTCTCCCGATACTTTCCCTTCCTTCTCGTGTAATTGCTCTGGCATCAGTGACACAGCATGTTCCACTTTATCACAAAATCTGTCTCTCTGTCTGTTTTCTCTCTGTCTGTCTCTCTTTCTCCACCTCTTTCCTGTTTCTTTATCCTATTCTTTACCCTCCCCCATCCTCTTCTCTCTCTCTCTCTCTCTCTCTCTCTCTCTCTCTCACACACACACACACACACACACACTCACTCACTCTCTCTCTCTCTCTCTCTCTCTCTCTCTCTCTCTGTCAACTCTCTTTGACCACATCACCTAATTCTCTAACTCCTTCAATCTCTCTCTCTCTCTCTCTTTCCTTCCTGTCTCTTTATCCTATTCTTTACCCCCCTTCCCGTGTAATTGCTCCGCCATTTATTGGCACAACCCGTTTCACTTCATCACTGTGTCGGAAATCATGTCACGTTGCGCGTCGGAACAAGCAGCCCGAGGAGATTGGTGAGGTATAAGATAACAGACCGAACCAGCCTCCGTACCAGGGCTCCTCCCTCTCCCTCCTCCCTTCATGCCCCCATCCCCCTCGAACAACGATAGCTTCACAACACCAAGACACAAGCATTGGACAATATGACCTTTAGGTCGTTGAACTCATCTTTACCATCTTTACTACCCTGGTGAAGTGGCTATCGTCACGGGCTGATCACTGGGGGAACTCGTGGGATGGGACCCCATCAGAAGTAGGATTTTTTTTCCCCCCGCGGCTTAGATAGGCCGGACCCTACTCAGAAGTGAATGTGCTATGAGCTCAAATGGTAAGATCTGGATCATCCAGTCGAGAATCATCCATTTTACGGTTTTTTTTTTTTTTTGTTTTTTTTTAAGGAGTGTTGCTCAAATTTGGCAGCCAACGGTGCAGGTGCCTGTGTCTCTCGGTAAGGCCTTAGTGGTGATGGTGGTCGGATACATTATGAAAGGGAGCGTACAGACCTGTTAACATTGCCTCAAAACTTCATAGCAGCAGCAGCAGCAGCAGCATTATTCTCATCAGTCATATGATGATAAAGACTGAAGTATTTTAGAGTTATGGCTCTTAAAGTCCTCCGATTTCCTCACTAATTCCGTTCCTGTGTTTGCGAGGTTCATTTCAAAGACTTTGATGTCGGCAAATTCATAAGGCTGTCGTTGGAGGGACGTTACGGAGGTCTCCATTCTAGAAGAGACGCTCATTCCGTCAAGCTTCGTGACTGAGCAGCTCGCTCTCTCTCTTTCTCTCTCTCTCTCTCTTTTTTCTCTCTCTCTCTGGAACTTTCTGTCAAACGCGCGCGCGCACACACACACACACACACACACACACACACACACACACACACACACACACACACACACACACAACACAACATAACACAAAATACAGGCACACACACCCACACAAGCAACACGCGCGCGTACACACTATCATATTACACAGTAACAACATGGGCATCAGAGTATTTTGCACAAACTAATTAATCTCAAATGACTTCGATTTTTGGTTAAGATTACCAGCATTGCTTAAGTTCTCTCTGCCGCTGTCTCCCAGTCTCTCTTCATACGAAGGAACGAACAAAAGATCAACTGGATCTGTTAAAGAGTGCACAAGGACTGTCATTAGAGGGACGTAATGGCGGTCTCCCTTCCAGATGAGACATTCATTCTGTCTGGCTTCATGACCAAACAGTTTCTAACACACATGGTGTTTTCTAACACACATCGATTTGAAATTATTCTAACTGATGGTTCAGTGTGTGATTTTTTTTTTTTTTTTTTTTTTTTAAATGCACAAAGGAAAATTTGAACCAGGACGAGGAAACGGGAAATTGATAGTCCATTCTGGAAACCCTGCACCCTAGACGAACACACTCAACGTCTTTCCTTTGCGCACGATGCCTGTGCTCGCAGCAAACAGCTGAGCAGATGGAACGGAGAAGGCATTCATGACTGATCAGCTCACATTGTTGGGAGCTTCTCTGAAAGAGATCCGGACCAGGAAGAGAAAATGTTTTATCATGCTTTATTTTATCTTTCCATCATCTTTCTGAAGCAGCCAGTGAAGCCACAAGACGTGCTGCAGAGTGGAACTGTGGTGGAGAGATCGGGAAAGTGATGGTGTCGTGGAGTGGTGACCTCGTACATGGCAACATTTTTCACAGAAAACAGATGAGAATACTTTTGAATTTTGTGTGATCGCAGTGAGGGATGTGGAGAAGAGAGAGATATGGGGAAGAGAGAGAGAGAGTGTGTGTGTGTGTGCATTCGTAATATGTACACACACACACACACACACACACACACACACATATATATATATATATGTGTGTGTGTGTGTGTGTGTGTGTGTGAAATATATATATATGTGATATATATATATATATATATATATATATATGTGTGTGTGTGTGTGTGTGTGTGTGTGTGTGTGTGTGTACGTACATATTACGAATGCACACACACACACACTCACTCTCTCTCTCTCTTCCCCATATATATATATATATATATATGTGTGTGTGTGTGTGTGTGTGTGTGTGTGTGTGAGATATATATATGTGATATATATATATATATATATGTGTGTGTGTGTGTGTGATTTTGTTGTTGTTGTTGTTTGAAAATGCACAAAGGAATCTTTGCACATTTGTTTGCTGTGTGTGTGATGTTACCCATGAAGGACACCGGCAGAAAGAAGCAGGGGGTGTTTTCCAGAAAGGCAGCTGTGTTCCCTCGGCCTCCCTGGTCTGACTGCGTAGTAGGCCTGTGGGCCTGTTAAGGGGATGATGAATTCTTCATAGCAGAAAATCAATCCTTGCAATTGAACGGTGCACACCCCACTCACACCCCATCCTACCTCATCCCTCTTCTCCTGTCACAACACTCATTCCTTCCCCGCCTAGCCCCCACCCCTACCCCCCTCCTCACACCTCCTTTCTCCATTTTCCCTTGCCAGTTGCAAGCCGTCTTCTTGTGATACAAGCGCTTGCATTTTTAATGTCACACAAGGGGAATAAGAGTAGAGTGCGAAAAGCTCAAGTCGGGAAGAAGACGGTAGGGTTAAAATAAAATCCTCCCTCCTCTCCTCCTCCCTCTGTCTCTTTCTTTCTGTCACACACACACACACACACACACACACACACAGGGGTGGTTTGACTTCACAGTCAAAACAAGGCGTTTCAAAGGACCAAAGTCTCGAAAGAACTGGTCATGGAGTCGAGCACATTTTGAAGAATTTTAAATAAAGGGAAAGTCTTCACGTCTTTCTTTTATCTGCTGCACCTCTCTCTGTGTCTCTCTGTCTCTGTCTCTCACTCTCTCCCTTTCTCAAGTCGGGAAGAAAACGTTGGGATCAAAATATAATCCTCCCTCTTCTCCCCCTCCCTCTGTCTCTTTCTGTCTCTCTCTCTCTGTCGCACACACACACACACACACACACACACACACACACACACACACACACACACAGGGGTGTTTTGACTTCACAGTCAAAACAAGGCGTTTCAAAGGACCAAAGTCTCTGAAGAACTAGTCAGGGAGTCGAGCACATGCTGAAGAATTTTAAATGGATGGAAAGTCTTTACGCCTTTTTTTTGTATCTGTTTCACGTTATTATCTCGGCTGTGTTCGTTAAAGGCCTTTACGTTTAGAGAAATAGTATTTTCTTGTTTTTATGTAGGTTTTTTTCTGATCAAGATTTATTTTTCGTTTTCGTTTCATTCATAATTATATTCTTCACACTTCATGTAGCTTATATTGTGAACTGTTCGCACACCCCTTCATTAGGGGGTCATTGCCTGAAATGAATAAATCATCTGTATCCATATCCGTTTCTCTCTCTCTCTCTCTCTCTCTAGTTCTACCTGCCAAACACTTCCCTGGTAATACCCCTCCCCAATTTGCTCCCGCCCCCCTCCCCACATTCCTTGTGCCTCGACCTCCTCCCCCCACCAACCGCCAAACCCCCTTCCCCTTTATCCTTCCTTCTCCCCCCCTCCTCCCCTCCTCCCCGTTTTCCTGTCAGTTGCTGCTTTACCCATTTACACTTCATCCTCACTGTAACAAACAAAAAAAAAAAAAAAAAAAAGAAAAAAAAAATCCGGTTCTTTATGATTGACATGACGTGTTTCGTGTCGCCACTAACTCGAAAATCATGTCAGACTGTGTTCCGATGTAGAATATTGATACAAGTAGTTTATTGACTGTGTATTTCACTCGCCCACCCAACCATCCCCCGACCCCCACGCCCTCACCCACGCCAGCTCAACAGGACGCAGCATTGTTTCTGTGTGTATGAACTCAACGTTGTGCTTCCATGCATGCACGGATACACGCTTGCAGCCCGTGAACTTGCGTCCTTACCCCCATACAGCCCCCCCCCCCACACACACACACACACCCCCCACACGCATGCACAAACCTCCGCCACCCCCAACACCCCCCCACCCCCCACCCGCACACACACATCGCGTACCTTTCCGCGCTTGCAGTCATGCGAGCGTGTGATTTATTTAAAGGCTCGCTGTGTACACGCGTTCAGACAGATAATTAGGCAAACGCATCAAAGTACCAACGAACACACAGGTGCGTGGGGACGGGCACACACTCCCCCATCCATATGAGCACATAATGATAAGGCCATAGACACAAACACTGATATGCAAACTCACGCGCACACCACATAACACACACACACACACACACGCGCGCGCGCGCGCGCACGCACGCGCACACATTTTAACAGTGGATTGCTATACCGTTACCAAGGACTGGATTCTGTGTATGTGGGTAGTGGGGTCGAATATCACATTGGGCATGACTGTCCAGCAAACAAATATTATTTCGCAATTTAATGCAACGGTGACGTCCAACTGCTTTCATATACTGCCAGAGAGACAGACAGATAGAGCGAGAGAGACAAAGCGAGAGAGACAGTATTAGAGATACAAGACACAAGAAGACATAGAGAGAAGGGGCACAGGTAGAGAGAAGTGGGGGGGGGAGGAGGGATAGGAAGGGCTTAAGAGTGATACAGACAGACAGAGAGAGCGAAGAGAGACAAACAATTAATTAGATACATAAGACAAGAAGATGCATAGTCTGATGGAGAGAATGGGTATAGAGGAAAAGAGGGAACAGAGAGAGAGAGAGTGAGGGGGGGGGGTGTAGGATAGAGAGAGAGAGAGGGAGGGGGCAGACAGAGAGAGGGAGGCACAGAGAGATGGGGTAGGCAAACAGACCGAGAGAGGTACCACCGCGATGTGTAGAGAGAAATACGAGGGTGAAGAATTGCTGGGTCAGGATGATGAATTCCCTTCTGGCACGTACACGACAGTTTCCCAACTTTGTCCACTGACTCTCTGCTTAAATGAATCGCTTGCAAATAACTGTCAACCCCACCCCCTCTTCCCTCCGCCCTCCCCCTTTCTTTCTTCCAAGCCGTCCCCTTTTCCACAACAACAAATTCACCCACCCACATGCCCACAGACACAAACACACACGCAGGCACGCACGCAGGCACACACACACACACGTACGCGCGCGCGCGCACGCACACACACACACACACACACACACACACACACACACACACACACACTGCTTGAATATACTGACTTAGGCCATGCAGTTTCCCTTATCAGGCCGAAGACAGGTGACAAGCGCGTTGGTTTGTAAACAGCGAAATCAAAATATTTGATGGTGACATCATTAATCACACTTGTGTGGGGAAATCTGGTCACTGTTATTATTTTTTTATCCTGCTGAGATGACGTCAGTGCAGATTGCTTCCTGCTGTGTCCTCTTATCTCCCTCGGATTCAGGGCGCGTTTATCTGAATCTGTTTTTTGTGCGCTTTGGGTTGACTTCATCAAGATTTTGCACCTTATAAATACTATTATTATTAGTAGTAGTATTTTCATGTATTTATCTTCTTTTTTTTTAATTTATTTTTGTTATTTATTTATTTATTTTATTTTATTTTTGTTATTTTTTTATTTTTTTATTTTATTTTTTCTCAAGTCCTGACTAAGCGCGTTGGGTTACGCTGCTGGTCTGGTCAGGCATCAGCTTGGCAGATGTGGTGTAGCGTATATAGATTTGACCGAACGCAGTGACGCCTCCTTGAGCTACTGGTACTGATACTGATACTGTCTCAATCCCTCCACCGTTACCCTCGCCCCCCACCCCCACCCCCCTTCTGCTCCCCCTCGAGACACCAGCGCACCCTACACTTATAATTTTTTTCTCTTCCCCACTCCGTCATATTCTCTTGGTCCCCTCCTGCTACACACACACACACAGTGCCTTCCCTCAGCATGCGCTACACCGGGTGGCTGGCACTGCGGGGATGCGTGTGTTGATGAGCCAGGGTTTTTTTGTTTTGTTTTGTTTTTTGTTGTTGTTGTTGTTGTGTGTGTGTGTGTGTTTCTGAAATGTAGAATTCATAGTTCTCAAGCGATATCTGTGTTATATTCTTTTTTCTTTTTTTCTTTGTTTTTTCTTTTTCTTTTTCTTTTATTTCTCTTTCACTGTGTTTCCGTATTCCTTTTATTCCTTTTCTCTGTCTCTCTGTCTCTGTCTCTGTCTCTCTCTCCCTCACACACACACACACACACACACACACACACACACACACACACACACACACACACATAAAACCCTCCCCCTTTCTCCTGTCTTTCTCTTCCATCTTCCACCTTCCTCTTTCTCACGGCTCTCGGCATCCTATGATATCTTATTGCAGATGACAGTATGTCCCTGGTATCAGAATAACCTCGTTGGGAACCGTCCCATTCACCAGTATGGGGGTTTGGCCTTAATGATCAATCACAATCCTCGTCACACTGCTCTCCCCGTTTATCAAAATAGTTTTTGTGGATCTCTTTCACTCTGTGTCCCCACCCTCCACCCAACCCACCCACCCACCCTTCTACCCCTCTTTCTGTCAGCCTTCCCTACCCGGAATCAAAACACTATTACAGCAATAGTTTGACATATGTTGCTCGGGTACATTGGAAGATCCGAAACAGGACACAGACCGGTTTTTTTTTTTTTAAATATATATATATATATATTGTTTGTTTTTGGGGTTTGTTTTTTTTTTTAATTTAATTTTTTTTTTTTTTCCGAATACAAGTTGCAGGCTGTAGAATTGCATCGGAAACTCAGACCTGATGGTGTTGTGATTGTGATGGTTGCGCTTTGGGCTGCGCTGTCCATTGCTGACGGGCCATTGTGATGAAAATTAAGAGGGGAGCAATAGCCCAGTGGTTAAAGCGTTGGACTTTCAATCTGGGGTTCCCGGGTTCGAATCTCGATAACGGCGCCTTGTGAATAAAGGGTGGAGATTTTTCTCCGATCTTCCAGGTCAACAGACGCGCAAACCTGCTAGTGCCTGAACTCCCTTCGTGTGTATACGCACGCAGAAGATCGAACATGCACGTTTAAGATCCTGTAATACATGTCAGCGTTCGGTTGGTCATGGAAATAAGAACATACCCAGCATGCACACCCCCGAAAACGATGCATGACATGGTTTGGGTAAATAACCAAAACGGTTATACACGTAAAATGTTACATATCTGAGTGTGTATGCGTGCGTGGCTTAAACCTGAGTGAATGACACAGGAAACGAATGATGAGTACCCAGTGTCAGCTGTCAGTCGGCTCTACCCAGGTAGGCAGCATGTTATGCAAATAACCCCGTGTTTGAAAAGCACTTAGATCTTGGTCCCTGGCCGAGGATAGGCGCTAGATAAATAGCCAGGAAAGAGATGGTTGTTCACGATAACATCATCAGTGATAGATAAATCAGAAAGAAAAACAAAACTTGAAGGAAAGGGGGTGGGGGGGGGAGAAAGAGTGCAAAAACAAGAAGAATAAAAGAAAAGAAAGTAAGAGAGGAAGATACACGAAGTGGGTATGCATGAACAGACAATGAATGAAAAAACGAATGAAACAAAACGAATTGTGAAAAACAGAAGAAAGATAGAAAGAAATATCACAGTAACTTGTGTGAATGGCTGATATACTTCCAGCCACATGTCGACAAACATCGATAATCAAACATACTAAACGACAAAAACGACGGGTGGTTGTTTGAGGGACGTGGTGGCGGTCTCCACTCTGGGAGGGACGCTCACTCAGTCTGGCTCCGCGACTAAGCCATTAGTAGGGGGCTTAGTAGGTGGTGTCCTAAGTACGTTAAATCAGAACAGGCACCACTGAACACCACCAAAGTGACTCAGCAGCAGTGCAGGGTCTCCTCTGGCGTGTAGCCTTCTGGGGACCTAACATCGATGGTTCCCTGCGGACTGTCGACGCCGTGTATGGGGGAATCTAAATGAGCGCCGTGGGAGTAATGCCACTGAAACGGTGCACATGATGGGGCAGCAAAAAAACCCAAAACCAAATACAAACAAAAAAGCCCAAAACAAACAAAAAAAACCCCCAAACAAACAAACCAAAAAAACCCACAAAAAACAAAAAAACAAACAAAAAAACGACGGGTGGAAAGACAACTTAATGGACTTACGAACGGACAAATGATCATAAGGAATGAAAGAATGAATGAACGAACGAACGAACGAACGAACGAACGCGTGGGTAGAATAACGAATAAAATAAATACATGTATTTTGTTTCTCTGTTTTATTTTCAGTTGAAAAGGTGTTCGAGGAAATGTTGGATGATTGTGCCTTTTCCGCCACTTACCCTGACGTAAGTTGTCGTGATGTTCTTGGGTTTGGCCTGTGTGTGTGTGTGTGTGTGTGTGTGTGTGTGTGAGTGTGTGTGTGCACATGCGTGCGTTTGGGTGTGTCTGTGTATGTGTGTTCTTCCTCTGTCTCCATCTTTTTCTCCCACCCTCCTCCCCTTTTTCCATCTCTCTTTCTCTTTCACTCTTCTTTCCCCACTCTTTGTCTCTCCAGCTCTGTCTCTGTCTTTCTGCCTCTCTCTCTGTATCTGTCTGTCTGTCTGTCTCTGCATTTCTGTTCGTCCACTCAGCTCTGCAATCTGTCGATCCGTCTGCTTGCCTATACCCCGCTTGTCTGCACGCCTGCAAGTCAGTTTTTCATTCTGTTTGTCAGTCTGTCTCTCTGTTATGTCTCTGACTGTTTATGTATATGTCTTCTTTGTTTCCTCTCTCTCTCTCTCTCTCTCTCTCTCTCTCTCTCTCTCTCTCTCTCTCTCAGTTCCTCTCATTATTTCTGTCGGCTTGTCTTTCACCGCAATTTTTTTTTTTAATCACTCCGTGTCTGTTTTTTCACATACCTACAGGGGTGAGAGCAACGTGGAAACGCATAAAATACGCTTTTCTATTTCATTTAAAAGGAGAAAAAAGGAAAAAAAGAAGAAAGAAAGAAAAAAAACAACCGTTTGTCAAAAGGGCGTGACTGCCTCAGTAAAGCTCCAGACCCCATTCCTACGATCTGTGCAAATCCGGAGAGAAAATGGGTGAGGGGAAAGGGGGTGAAACTTAGGTATGAAGAGGGCTTCATCCCCCAGTGATGTGTTAGTGATGTGTCATCACCTTTCTTTCACACCAGCGCCTTTCGCAGGCTACCCCCACCCTCCCTTCCCCGGATACAGTTCACTTTTTTTGATTCAACCCCTCTCACACCCCTGAACCTAGCATGGGCTCGCTGAAGGCCAGATCTGCGTGTTGAGTCCATGCAAAAATCAGGTGTCTTCTTTTCTTTTTTTTTCAGCAGATGTGGTGTAGCGTATATGCATCACTCCGCACTCTGACTCCTCCCCGTCCCTCTGTGTGTGTGTGTGTGTGTGTGTGTGTATGTGTGTGTTCTGGCGTGTGAGATAAGAAGAAAGAGAGAAGGAAGGTAGGGAATGTGCGTATATGTGTTTGTGTGTGTGTGTGTGTGTGCGCGCGCGCGCGCGCAGGTGAGAGAGAATAGGAAAGAGGAGGAAGGCGGGGGAAGTTACTACATGCGGTTAAACAAGGTAAGTAACGACCGTCTGTCTAGCTGTCTGCATGTGTACCTGCGTCAGACTGTCACGATACCCCTCTCTCCCAGTTCCATTCCCCCTCCTCTCTCTTATTCTCTCTCTCTCTCACCACCGTGTGCTTCTGTGTCTCTGTCTCATCGTGTGTGTGTGTGATAGAGATAGAGAGAGGGGGGGGGGGGGGGGGTATGAGGAACTGAGATGAGGGTACGTCCTGACTTTCCACCTGTCACTTCGCAAGCTTTCGTCAGCCTGTGTCTTGTCATGGTCAAGGTTTATTCCAGAAAAGATCTCACGGGGGTAAAATGGTGAAAACGAAATGAATGGAACGTGTGCGAAAACAAAGTATGGCGTCGATACAAGTGGCAAAACTACGTCAGTACATTTTTTTTTCCCAAAACGACAGTGCATCACTGTTTAAGTTCAGTTAAGTGAAATCATGCACATATTTGTCAGACCAGAGACAGAGAAGCGGCTGTTTATCTAAACTAATATAAATATTCATTCCTAACACATAATATTACGATTGCGGAAAAAAAAAGTCTGAACGGATAACATTACAATTATGGAACAGCCATCGTCTGCAAACATCACATTATAAATGTGAAACAGACGTCATTTGAACATATTACACGACAGTTGTGAAACAGACATCATCTTAAAAAATAAAAAAAATTGTAGTTGTGAGACAGACGTCATCTGAACATATCACTATTGTGAAAATGACATTTGCTGGAAACATTACGGCTGTATAACGGAAATATGTTAGACCTGGCTGAAACATATTTCGATTGTGAAACGGACGTCATCTAATCACATTGTTATTGTGAAACACAACATCTACGTTACATTTCGATTGTGAAACACATCACCTAAACATTACGATTAAGAAGAGGACGTTGCCTAAACGCATTACACTACGATAGTCAAACATACGTCATCTGAAAACAGTATGATTGTGAAACAGGTGTCAACACATTGCGTTCCGCTACATTGCAGATAGTCTTAACATAAAATTACATTTCACAGCATTATATTATGGTTGACAAATAGACCGTCATCTAAACACTTAAAAGTTTCGCTATTAATCACACAACATTTCATGACGTTGTGGTTGTAAAACAAGACATCGTTGTTGTTTTTCTAACATAAAGGTGAACGACCTGTCCAGCAGACCACCGGCTATGTGCCGCAGAGTAGAAACGCACTCACTGGAACAGGAGAGGGGTGGGAGTTGGGGGGAGTGTGTGTGTGTCTGTCTGTGTGTGTGTGTGGAGGGGGGGGGCATCACTTGGCTGGAGCTCCCAAGGAACCTGTAAACATGAACATAGGCCATACCCTCCATCCTACCCAACCTAACCAACCCCTCGCCTTCTTCTGCATGTTGGGGAGGGAGGGGGGAGGGGAGGATAGGGGATCGGAGAAGGGGGGGGGTTAAAGTGGAAGGTGGTTAATCTTCCTCCTCCTCGGTCGCTGAGAGAGAGAGAGAGAGAGAGAGATCACGCGACTCTCATTATCAGACCTGCGCCAATGGCGCGTGCATAATTGATGGATGTGGCCTCGCAAAGCCATCCTGAAAAGAACTGTGCGACCGCGTGCCTTGATGTGAAGGCCAGGGGATCCGTCAGCATCTTGAACGGCTGCAGTTAGGAGGGGAGGGGGTGGGAAACGGAAAGGTTAGAGGAGTAGGGTGAGAGGGGAGATTGAGGGTGGTGGTGGACGTATCGAGGTGTTACAGGCGAGGGGGGGAGGGGGGGGGGGGGAGTGTGCAGAAGGGGATTGGGACATAGGGATGGATCGAGTGAGGGTGAGTGGAGGGATAGGTGAGGGAGGAGGATAGGAGAAGGCGCAAGACTTTATACTCGAATGGTGATGGTGTGTATGGATGGGGTTTGTTGGGTGACTGGTGTTTTGTGTGCTTTTGAGTTTGTTTTGTCTTTGTACATGACGTGTATATTGAAATGATTCAGGTGCGTGTGTGTGTGTGTGTGCGTGTGTTCCTTTTTTTTCCCATAGGAGATGGTGTGACGATCGGTTTCGGGGGAGGGGGGTGGGGGGGGGGGGGGGGTTATGAGGAGAAAGGAGATAGAGAAGGTGATACGGATAGACCGGGGGGAGGAGTAGAGAGAGAGAGGAGATTAGATAATGAGCAAGAAGATAGGGAGGAGGAGAGAGAGAGAGATTTAAATTTTTTTTTTATATCAAAGTTATGAACTGTCGAGTGTGACACAATTGACGATTTTGACAGTTGATATTTTTTAGTCTTCCTCTGCTTTGGAATCACGAACTGTGAAGGACCCAGAAATGGATAGACCGGTGGGGGAGGGGGGAGCAGGGAGCGGAGAGGAGATTATATAATGAGCAAGAAGGGACACACACACACACACACCGATTTTTTTTTTTTTTCAAAGTTAAGAATTGTCGAGAGAGAGAGAGAGACAGTTGACGGTTTTGACAATTGATATTTCTCTGGCGCTCTTTCAGACTTATTTGTGTTTGTCACATAATGAACAGTCCACGTAACAGTCTCTTCTGTTCAGCCATCCACACACACACACACACACACAGAGAGAGAGAGAGATCCAGGCGAAAGGGGTAGGGAAGGAAGAAAGGAGGCAAGGGGGAGTACTGTAGCAGTAATCAAAAACATCTCCATCCGATCGACCTCTTTCACACTCGTCAGCTAAAGTTAAAGCAGCTATATGCCCTGATACTACATTCCCCAACCACACCTGACCAGCTATATGTCCTGATGCCACATTTCCCCAACCACACCTGACCAGCTATATGTCCTGATGCCACATTTCCCCAACCACACCTGACCAGCTATATGTCCTGATGCCACATTTCCGCAACCACACCTGACCAGCTATATGTCCTGATACCACATTTCCCCAACCACACCTGACCAGCTATATGCCCTGATACCACATTTCCCCAACCACACCCGACAAGCTATATGCCCTGATGCCACATTTCCCCACCACACCTGACCAGCTGTGTGCCCTGATGCCACATTTCCCCAACCACACCTGACCAGCTGTGTGCCCTGATGCCACATTTCCCCACCACACCTGACCAGCTATATGCCCTGATGCCACATTTCCCCACCACACCTGACCAGCTGTGTGCCTTGGTGCCACATTTCCGCAACCACACCTGACAAGCTATATGCCCTGATGCCACATTCCCCACCACACCTGACCAGCTATATGCTCTGATGCCACATTTCCCCAACCACACCTGACCAGCTGTGTGCCCTGATGCCACATTTCCCCAACCACACCTGACCAGCTATATGCCCTGATGCCACATTTCCCCAACCACACCTGACCAGCTATATGTCCTGATGCCACATTTCCGCAACCACACCTGACCAGCTATATGCCCTGATGCCACATTTCCCCACCACACCTGACCAGCTGTGTGCCTTGGTGCCACATTTCCCCAACCACACCTGACCAGCTATATGCCCTGATGCCACATTTCCCCACCACACCTGACCAGCTGTGTGCCCTGATGCCACATTTCCCCACCACACCTGACCAGCTGTGTGCCCTGATGCCACATTTCCCCACCACACCTGACCAGCTATATGCCCTGATGCCACATTTCCCCACCACACCTGACCAGCTGTGTGCCTTGGTGCCACATTTCCCCAACCACACCTGACCAGCTATATGCCCTGATGCCACATTTCCCACCACACCTGACGAGCTATATGCCCTGATGCTTTACTCCCCCACCGTACATGACCAGCTATATGCTCTGATTTCCCCAACCACACCTGACCTGCTGTATGTCCCGATAACACATTTCCCACCACACATGACCAGCTATATGCCCTGATGCCACATTCCTCCCAGATCTTGCCAGCTATATGCCCTGATGACACATTTCCGCAATCACACCTGACCAGCTATATGCCCTGATGCCTCATTTCCCCAACCAAACCTGACCAGCTATATGCCCTGAGGGGGTATAGCATTGCGCACATGTCTACTCTCCTCCTACTCTCCTCTCCGCAACCCCTCCGCCCTGTGCCTCCACCCCCAAAACCCCACCCTACCCTCCTCTCCCTTCCCCGTCCCGAATCCTGCCCAGCGTTGTTGATTGCAAAGACACTGATAAACGACTAGCCGTCGATCAGAACCGATTGCCTACCTGACCCTATACTGTCAGTCAGTGCCCAGTTTCAGTAAATTTCACTTTGACTGAGTTTAATAAGGGAGCCGCGGCTGGGCGAATGGGCTGGGTTGGGGCTTTGTTTGGTTTCTGTGCGTGGTGGTGGGTGTGTTGTGTTGTTCTCTGTTTGCTAAGTTACGGGTTTTGGAACGAGGGAACAGGGGAAGAAACAGAAAGAGGTGGGGTGGAAGAGGGAAGGGGTGAGATAGGGAGGAAGGGAGTAAGTAAGAGGGGGTGGGGGTAAGAGAGACAAGACAGCTAGGCAGACAGTTGTACAGAGAAGTAGGAGTGTGTGTGGAACGGGATCTCTCTCTCTCTCTCTCTCTCTCTCTCTGTGGCCTTATCTGAATAAAACGTTCTCTCTCTCTCTCTCTCTCTCTCTCTCTCTCTCTCTCTCTCTCTCTCTCTCTCTCTCTCTCTCTTTTTTTCTCTCCCTCTGTCTCTGTCTCTCTCTGGCCTTATTTGAATAAAACGTTCGTTCGTTCTTCGTTCGTTCGTTCTCTCTCTCTCTCTCTCTCTCTCTCTGTCTGTCTGTCTGTCTGTCTGTCTGTCTCTCTCTCTCTCTCTCTCTCTCTCTCATTATTTTCTGTTCGTATGCCCTCTTTACGCAGGCTTGCGAAACAGATTTATCAATTCTAATGATAAGCTCTTCACGCATATATTTAAAGCAAGTATATCAACGAATATCAGGTCTTTGGCTAAATTCACTCACTATGCGTTCAGTAGAAGAAAAATATGGTCTGGTTGATACCATTAATTTTGACCTCTCTCTCTCTCTTTCTTCTGAGCTTTGGCTATCCACAGAATGTCAGCAATTTCATTCATATCAAATTATACTTTAAGTCATGTGTCCTCTGTGGATGTGCTTGGCGTCCAGTTTAACAAAAACTCCTTAAAACAGTGACGGCACGTCTGAAAATGCGTGTAATGATTATGTGAAAAGAAATGGGAACGTGAAGATGTGTATGTTGAGGGAAGGGGGTGGGAAACCAAAGAAAGAGACAGGGTTGGATACGAGTTGAGTGCAGAGTTAATATTGGTCTTCATCATCCATATCAAAGAGTAACAGTTATGTTTTGTTGGAGAATTTTAACAGAAAAGTATTTTGTTTGCATTTGTTTTGATAGAGGCTGTTGGCCTATGTCATTAAAATCATTCTGTGTTCAGTGCTGTGTGTGTGTGTGTGTGTGTGTGAAGGAGAACGTCATCATCTCTCTTTATCTCTGTCTGGCTGTCAGTCTGTATGTGCATGCATCCCTTCCCTTCCACCCCCTGTGTCAGTCTGTGTCTGTGTTTTGTCTCCTCCTTTCGCTGTGTCTGCCCTTGTTTCTCACTTCCTCCATCACTCACCCGTCACTTCTTTAGTCTCCCCACCCCCACCACGTCAGTGTCTCTCTGTGTCTCTGTCTCTGTCCTTTTCTTATCTCCATTCTCTGTCCTGTCTCTCCTTCTCCTCACTCCTTAACCACCTCTCACACACACACACACACACACACACACACACACACACACACACACACACACACACTGCCCACTCCCCCCCCCTCACCCCCCCAAAAAAAAAGGGTGGGTGGGAAGAAAAGAAATTGATAGGGACCGGAGGAATCGACGACTGTGTATGCCAGTTGACATAACCAGGGCGCAGTTGATCGTTCTTTGTTTTCGTTCCTGGAATGTGTACATATGTGGTGGTGTTTATGTATGTGTGTGTGGAGAGGGGCTTGGGGGGAGGAGGTGGGGTTGACCGAGTTTCCGTATCGACAAAAACCAAACAATCTGTACCTCAGTCCACTACAAGAACACAGATTCACATTCCTACCTGCTCTACTCCTCAAGCCATTCAACCGCCACCAAACGTGCCATTCCGTTCTCCCAGTTCCACCGCCTCAGACGCATGTGCAGCAACGAGGAATATTTCCACACCCAGGCAGCCCAGATGATCAGCTTCTTCAAAACACGAGTATATCCCGAAGAGTTGATCCAACAGGCACTGGCACCAGGCCAAGCGCAGGAGGCCTTAACACCCAAGGCCATGGCAGATCACAGTAACCGCACCCTTTTGACTCTTGACATACCATCCTCACAACATGGAAGTAGTAAAAGTAAAGAAGTAAAAAAAAAATTCTCTTCAAGAATTTTCCTATCCTACAGTCTGACCCCAAAGTTGGCAAGACATTCAAGAACCCTCCTCTGATGGCCTTCAAACGAGACCGTAACCTGGCGATCATCTGGTTAGGTTGTCATTCCGACCCACAGGCCCCCAGAACCTCTGCTCCCTGGGCAACAGTTGCTGTGACAGACCTAAGTGCAAATACTGTCCCTTCTTCAACACTACCACACTCACCTTCAAGGGGCCTTCAGGACGCCAGTTCACCATGAGGAGCAGCTTCACCTGCCAAACCAGTGATCTGGTATATGTGGTCCACTGCAGCCTGTGCGATCGTATCTACGTAGGCGAGACATCCCGCACACTGGAAGAACGCAGCAGAGCACAGGGACAGGATCCTCCAGAAAAAGCAAACCCCTGTGGCTATACACTTCAACACTGATCCCCACAGCATAACCCACGTCTGGCGCAACAGCACTGGTGACTCCTTCAAGAGAAAGAACACGGAGAAACAGATTATACACCATCTCGGTACTACAGCACCATATGGCCTCAACATCAAGGACAAACCAAATCACGGATTTCCCTCGTCCCCATCCAGCAGAAGAAGAAACATGACACAGAGGGAACTTTTCTCTTTTTTTTTTCTTCTTTTTTTTTTTTAAGCGAAGCAGATCATTGAAGTGGTGTGTAATTCATCGTTTGCTGTGATACCATCCTGGTCTCGTTGACAATTCGTTGTCTTTTTTTTCTGGGTGTTCCACTGGCCCTCTGTCTATCGATTCTCGTTCTGCATCTCTCTGTCTCTTGTCTTTCTGTCTTGTCTGTCTGTTTCTTTCTCTGTCTTTCCGTCTATCTGTCTTTCTGTACATCGAATGCATGTCACTGTGTTAAACTGATCTGATTGTTCTGTCTCACATCCCTTAAAGTTTCGTGACAATAAATATTTTATTATTCATTCACGTCATAATTATAGATTGGGGAAAATTCATTCATTCACTTCATATTTCTTTCGAACACCGGAAAACGGAACCTCGTTGACATTCTGTTCTGTTCTGTCCTATTCTAATCTATTCTGTTATGTCCTATCCTTTTTTCGTATCTGATCATGTTCTGTCCTATCTTATTCTGATAAGCCCTATCCTGTCTTGATCTGTTCTGACCTGCTCTGTCCTGTCCTCTTCTTGCTTGTTCCGTACTGTCCTTTTCTGCAATACACTGTTCTCTTCTGTCCTATCATATTCTATCTTGTTACATCATTTCCTGATCTGTCCTATTCTGTTCTGTCCTAGCCTATTCTGCCCTGTCCTGTTTTGTTCTGTCCTATTCTGTCCTGTCCGGTCCTGTTCATTTCTATTCTGTCATATCTTCTTCAGTTATCTCTTTTTCTGTCCTATCCTGCTCTGTCCTATTCTATCCTGTTTTGCTCTGCCCTGTATCTTTTTTCAGTTATCTCTTGTTCTGTCCCACCCTGTTCTGCCCTGCACTGTTCTGTTGTGTCACATCCTGTCTTATTCTGGCCTGTCCAGTTCTGCCCTGTTTTGTCCTGTCCTGTTCTGCCCCGTTCTGTCCTATCATATTCTGCACCTATCCTGCTCTGTTCTGCCGTATTCTGTTCTGTCCTATCGCTTTTTTTATTATTATTTTTTAAAATTTAAATTTCTATTTTATTTTATTTTTTTGGAGGGGAGGGGGTGGGGGGGAGGGCTTCTATCCTTTTCTGTCCTATTCTGTTCTATCATATCCTGTTCTGTTCTGTCCTGTGCTGTCATGCCCTGTCCTTGTTTTGTCCTGTCATATTCTGCACCTATCCTGTTCTGTTCTGCCCAGTCCTATCTTATTCTGTCCCAGCGTATTCTGTCCTATCCTATTCTGTTCTGTTTTGTCCTAGCTTTTTTTCTTCTTTTGTTGTTGTTGTTGTTGTTCTATCCTGTTCTGTCCTATTCTGTTCTGTCATACCCTGTTCTATTGTGACCTGTCTTTTCCTGTCCTGTCCTATTCTGCCCTGTACTGTCCTATCATATTCTGTTCTGTTCTATCCTTTTTTGTTCTGTCCTCTTCTGTCATACCCTGTGCTATTCGTCCTGTCTTGTCCTGTCCAGTCCTGTTCTGCCCTGTTTTGTCCTATCATATTCTGCACATATCCTGGTCTGTTCTGCCCCAGCATGTTCTGTCCTGTCCTATCCTATTCTGTTCTGTCCTATCCTTTTTTGTTGTTGTTGTTGTTTTCTTGGTTCTATCCTTTTGTGTTCTATTCTGTTCTGTCATACCCTGTTCTCTTCTGTCCTGTCTCGTCCTGTCCTGTTCCTATTCTACGTTACTATTGGTCTGCTCCTCAGTTCTCTTCTTCGTTCGTAGGCTGCAACTCACATGTTCACTCGTATGTACACGAGTGGGTTTTTACGTGTATGACCGTTTTACCCGCCATGTAGGCAGCCATACTCCCTTTTCGGTGGGGTGCATGCTGGCTGTGTTTCCATAACTCACCGAACGCTGATATGGATTACAAGATCTTTAATGTGCATATTTGATCCTCTGATTGTGTACACACACACGAAGAGGGTTCAGGTACAAGCAGGTCTGCACATATTTTGACCTGGGAGATCGGGAACAAAAATCTCCACCCTTTACCCACCAGGCGCCGTTACCGAGATTCGAACCCGGGACCCTCAGATTAGAATGTCCAACTCTGTAACCATTCGGCTGTTGCGCCCCCGTCTGTCCTCAGTTCAAGGACGACGAGTGCCTGGTGATGGTGGTCCTGTGGGACTACCAGTCGCGCAAGTTCCAGCCGCGCATCCAGTTCGACGCAGACGAGCTGGACCCCTTTGTGTCGCGCATCGAACGCGCCATCCTGGAGCAGAAGGTCAAGCTGGCTGCCAGTCTGGCCCGGCGCCGCATCAAGGAGTCAGCCCCCACCATTGACTACCTGCTCCCGGACAACCTGAGGTCCAAGGCCACCTCGCAGAAGCCTTTGCCCGTCTACTGCTGGGTCAACACGGGGAAGATCAGGTGACTTGTGTCCGTGGAGTTGGTGGTGGTGGTGGAGGGGGGGTAGGGGGCGGGGGGAGGAGCAGGGGGGGGTGGGGTGGGTGGATGGCTAAGGGGATATAGCGGAGGAAGAGGGGTCGAGGAGTATAGTTGATTTGACAGTGATAGTCATGGTTTGACAGTGATAGTCAGTCAGTTGTCTGACAGTGATAATTTACCTTTCACTAGATAACAGTGCTCACGGGTTCGTCAGAACTAATAAGTTGTTGTTGTTGTTGTTTTACCAAACAGCATGTATGATCACCAGTTAACAGTAACAATTCGCCTTTTCCAAAACAGTGACAAGCTCTTCATTAGTTGTTTGATTATAATAATCTTTCGTTCCCCGAAACAGTAGTGATACACATGAGTTGTAAAGCTCTTAAAACTTCCAAAATGTAAAATGAAGAGTGTTCGAGAACGTGGTTTAATTGAACTGCACCAAAAATGTGGATCTCGCTGACATCCAGTGTGTGTAACACTCCAATTCTGATAAAAACTCATCTCTAGACATTCGTTTATTTCACCAAACATTCACTTAGCTATCCAATAGTTGTGTGTGTGTGTGTGTGTGTGTGTGTGTGTGTGTGTGTGTGTGTGTGTGTGTGTGTTCGCAGTGCGTAGTTCATGAATTGAGTGAATGGAGACTGCACAGCACGTTTGAGTTACCTTATTTTGCATTCAGTTATGCGGTAGATAAAAATGTTTGTTTATTATAATTATGACCTTTACTATGATTATTCTGATTACTATGAAACTCATATAGTGATTATGGTTATTGCCAGTAGTAGTAGTAGTAGTAGTAGTAGTAGTAGTAGCAGCAGCAGCAGCAGCAGTCGTGGTGGTGGTGGTGATGGTGGTGGTACTATGGAGACTGCACAGCACATTGAGTTACCTTATTTTGCATTTAATTATGCGGTAGATGAAAAAGATTGTTCATAATTATTATGATCTTTACTATGATTATTCTGATTACTGTGAAACTGATATAGTGATTATGGTTATTGCCAGTAGTAGTAGTAGTAGTAGTAGTAGGAGGAGGAGGAGGAGGAGGAGGAGCAGCAGCAGCAGCAGCAGTAGTGGTGGTGGTGGTGGTGGTAGTAGTGGTAGTAGTAGTTGTTGTTGCTGTTGTTGTTTACTTATCTATTTGTTTAATAATAACACTTCTCTCCTCACCCCCCCCCCTAACCCCCACCACCTCCTCCCCCAGCCCAAGCGATCTGCTACAGAAGCTGAAGATGGAGAGGTTCGTGCAGCTGTGGTCGCCCCCGCAGAAGGTCTCCGAGTTCCAGGAGCGGAGCTTCTACTTTGACCCTCAGTGCTCCGACGTTCTGGTGTTCTCCACGGACTGCAACGCCATCCTGCAGGAACACCCGCTGCTGGAGGAAGGATACATCGTCAGACAGGTTCTTGAGAACATGAAACATTATAGAGAGCAGTCATAGGGAGGGATGCAAGTCCTCTGGACTAATTATTAAGCCGAGTTTTTTTTGTTTCCAGATCGGAAAAAAAAAAAAAAAAAATAGAGAATAAAAAAAATCGTACTCCCTCCACCCCCGCCCCCCGCCCCGGAAACTTTACTATTTTCTAACAGTTACTATTATTATAATGATTATCATCATTATCATTATCATTATTATTATTATTATTATTATTATTATTACCTATAAGTCACCTACCTTCGGTCAAAGACCAAGCACTAAGTGCCTCACAAACAACGAGTTATTTGCACAACAGGCTGCCGACCTGAGTAGAGCCGAATGTTAGCTGCCTTCAGGCGCTCGCCATTAGTTTCCTGTGGTGTTCAGTCAGGATTAATCACGCGTACGCACACACATGTATGAATGAGTAAATGAACGAATGGATTAGACTTTTTCTTTTATCCATACGTTTACCATGGAAAAATTGGTGAGCAAAGCCAGCGGTTTGTGTAGATTTTAGACACGAAACATGAAATCAGTAATCGTATATGAAACACAGATCCACAAATACAGTTAGTTTTCACATTACATTAAGTTTCAGGAATAACATATTCGCACGCACACACACACACACACACACACACACACACACACACATGTACACAGACGTACGCACTCTAAACACGCGCGCACACACAGACACAAGTTTCAGGTTTCAAGTTTTGATTATTCTTTCACTCCTATTGGAGTGTGGAGGATTTCTACAAAATAACACTTACGCACGCACGTGCACCATGTGATCGAACAGATCTCGCAGACAGGATTCTGGATTCAAACAACTGTTGGCCATCGTTCTTTATCAAGATAACGAGATCGCCTTCTTCACACAATCTCTCTCTCTCCCTCTCTCTCTCTCACACACACACACACACACACACACACACACACACACACACACAGCCTCTCTCTCTCACTCACACAAACACACACTCTCACTCACTCACACACACACACACACACACACACTCACTCACTCACTCACTCACTTAAACACACAGTATACAACTACTAAGATGCACAGGTCATCGTTATAATTCCAGGACAGGTCGTCGTGCCTGGCGGCCCACTCGGTGATGCACCTTCTGGGCGACGAGCAGGAAGTGGCGGTGGTGAACCCCGGGGCTGGGATCACGGCCGCCCACCTGGCCGTCCTGCTGAGGGAACGCAAGGGCGGCGTGGTGGCGATCTGCGAGGACTCGGACGACGTGTTCAACAAGCTGATGAGGACGATTGAGCTGATCGGGGTCACCCAGTGTATCCTTGGTTTGGGGGTTTGTTTGTTTTTGTTTTGTTTTGTTTGTGTGTGTGTGTGTGTGTGTGTGTGTGTGTGTGTGTTTTTGTTTTTTCTGGTTGTTGTTTGGGTGGGGTGGCGTGGTGTTTTTTTTCTGGTTGTTGTTGTTGTTGGGGTGGTGGTAGGGTACGGAAGGGGAGGAATGGGGGAGGGTGGGGGGTGGGGGGGTCTGTCTGTCTGGAAGGGTGTGTGTGTGTTCTTCTGGTTGTTGTTTCGGGTGGTGGTGGTGGGGGCGGGGCGGAGGGGGGGTTGGGGGTGGCGTGGTGGTGGTTGTGGGTACGGAGGGGGAGGAATGGGGAAAGTGTGTCTGTCTGTCTGGAAGGGGGTGTGTGTTTGTGTGCGGTTTTTTGGGGTTTTTTTTGTGGGGGGGTGCGGGGGGGGAGGGGGGTTAGGGCTGTGCGAGTGTTTGTACTAATGTGTGTGTTGGTACGTGTGTAAGTGTATGCGTACATGTGTGTGCATGTGTTTGTGTGTAAGGGTGTGTGTGTGTAGAAGGGTGTGTGTAGAGACAGAGTGCAGGGAACATGGCAAAACACGTACTTGCTCTTTGTAGATCGACTAAGGCGACATGATTCTTGAATCACAAGAAGTGGCATGTAGACACTGCCCAGAAAAGTTAAATTACCACAGCAAACATCTGGTTTTTATCATTATCAGACAGTTCATTCTTTTCACCGCCCCCCCCCTCCGCCCCCCCATGACCACCCACCTCCTCACTCCCACCCCACACCTCTTTCCTCCTCTCTGTCAATCAAAATCACACAAATGAACCTGGTATGCAGCTGTCCCAACTATCTGGGCTAGAATTTGATTATGGCGGAGAATGTCTTGCCCAAGTTTCATCCCCACACTCTCGGCCAAGAGGGATTTTAGGACATTATTCTTTCAGTTTCTTCAGTATGTGTGCATATAACTTTGATCTTCAGTATGTGTGTATATAGCTCTAAAATGTTTGCTTATCCCCCATCACCCCACCCCGCACCCCCCCTTCCTACCCTCCCTACACCCCATTATGGTAAATCATGACCTGTATCATATAAAAATAAGATTTCCGTATCTGTCTCTCTCTTCCTCCATGTCCCCCTCGCTGTCAGCTTTCAGTTGCTGTTGCTCCTCTCTTCTTCTGTTTTATCAGCCAAATATCATCATCTGTGATGAAGAGACAATAGATAAACAAACGAACGAACTTCTGTTTTCTCTTTCCGGCCCTCACCACTCTTCTGCTTCTTCTCGTCCTTTTCATAATGATGTTGCATAAACGCGTTGCTCATTGACGTCTGAGATCTGCATGACGTCAGACACAGACACTACACGGCAGATCCTCTGAAGACTTTGTTTTCGTGATTTCCCTCCCGCGGACGCTAATTGACTTCAAGAAAGAAGTGAACATTTTTTAATCAGATTTGAACGTTTTAAACTCTGGAAGTTGTTTTTAAAGATTTTGAATGAAAAGCTTGAAGCAGTGACTAGTTTTTATTGTTTGTTGTTGTTGTTTTTTGTGGGTTTTTTTTTTACCCTTGACTTCAAGTATAGATGCTAATGTAGCGATAGCCTTTAGATGGGCTTTGTTTTCGGCGAGGCTCAAAACACCATAATTCGATTTGTATCATGTTGTGTTGCATTACTCTTTTTGTCACATCAGATTTCTCTGTGCGAAAATTTGGGCTGCTCTTTACAGGGAGCGACACCTTTTAATTGTTTTTCCTACCAAAGTGGATTTTTTTTACGAGATTTTCCAGGGAGATAACCCTTTCGTTGCTGTGGTTTCTTTTACGTGCGCAAAGTGCACGCTGCACACAGGATCTCGGTTTATCGTCTCATATGAATGACTGAATGATAATAAACGTAATCATACTACTACTACTACTACTACTACTACTACTACTACTACTACTACTAATGCTACTCATGATGATAATAATAATAATAATAATAATAATATGATAATCATGAAAATGGTGTAATCATCATCATCAATTTTCTAATCCCATAATCTTGTGGATGCTACTCAATGCTCTGAACACTCCACCATCAACCCACACACTTCATACGTTAACGCCACGTATATCATTCCTTGCCCTACCTTCCTGTCCTACTCCCCCACCCCCACCCCCTCTCTACCCCTACCCTCCCTCCTCCCCCCTCCCCGCCCCTCCCCCCGCCCCCCTCAACACAAATACACTCACTTGAATGATACGGATACATATATCCTATTAGCGCCTATCCTCGATCGGAGACCAAGCTCTAAGCGCTTTACAAACATAGGGTGATTTGCTCAACAGGCTGCCTACCTGGGTAGAGCCGACTGACAGCTGCCATTGAGCACTCATCGCTCGTTTCCTGTGTCATTCAATCAGGTTTCAGTCGTGCGCACATACACACTCTGACAGACATGTAACTTTTTGCATGTATTAGTTTTGTTTAATTACCCCTTCATGTAGGCAGCCATACTACGTTTTCGGGAGTATGCTGGGTATTTTCTTGTTTCCATAACCCACCGGACGCTGACATGGATTATAGGATCTTCAACGTGCGTATTTGATCTTCTGCGTGCACACGAAGGTTGTTCAGGCGCAAGCACGTCTGCACATATGTTGACATGGGAGATCGGGAAAAAAAAATCCCCTCCCTTTACCCACCAGGTGCCCTTTACCGCGGTGGATTCGAACCCGGGACCCTCAGATTGAAAGTCCAACGCTTGAATTAACCATTCGGCTATGCTGTTTCGCCCCCACTCCGCCTCACACCGTTGTACTGTCTGTACTGTTATGTTGGCCCTATAGACAATAATATCATAATTTCAGATGTTATTTGTGTCTTGGACTTGCCCGTGACGTATGTATGGCCTTGACCCCGTGACCTCCAGATGTAAAGGTGATCCGGGAGAGCTTCGTGGACATGAACCCTGACGACCCGCGGCTGAAGGGGGTGAGGGCCGCCATCGTGACTGCCAACTGCAGCAAGTCCGCCGTCGCCAACATCGTCAACTACATCGTCACAGAGGGCGAGAGTGAGTCACCACGATGACGACGACGATGATGATATTAGTGGCGAAAAGTGGTGGTGGTTGGGTGGTGATGGTGATTGGGTGGTGGTGATTTATGACTGGAAGGTGATCAGTGGTGGTTGGGTGGTGGTTGTGGTTTATGATTGGATGGAGATGGGTCGTGGTGGTGGTTTGATTGGTGATGGGTAGTAGTTGGGTGGTGGTTTATGATTGGGTGGTGGTGGTTTATGATTGGATGGTGATGGGTGGTGGTTGGGTGGTGGTGGTTTATGATTGGATGGTGGTGGGTGGTGGTTTATGACTGGATGATGGTGATGGGTGTTGGTGGTGGTGGTGATGATTGGGTGGTGGTTGGATGGTGGCGGTGGTTTGGGTGGTTACGATTGGATGGTGATGGGTGGTGGTTGGGTGGTGGTGGTTTATGATTGGATGGTGGTGGCTGGTGGTTTATGACTGGATGATGATGATGGCTGGGTGGTGGCGGTGATGGGTGTTGGTGGTGGTGGTGATGATTGGGTGGTGGTTGGATGGTGGCGGTGGTTTGGGTGGTTACGATTGGATGGTGATGGGTGGTGGTTGGGTGGTGGTGGTTTATGATTGGATGGTGGTGGCTGGTGGTTTATGACTGGATGATGATGATGGCTGGGTGGTGGCGGTGATGGGTGTTGGTGGTGGTGGTGATGATTGGGTGGTGGTTGGATGGTGGCGGTGGTTTGGGTGGTTATGATTGGATGGTGATGAGTGGTGGTGGTGGTTTATGACTGGATGTTGGGGGGTGGGGTGGAGGAAATGATGGCGATGACAGCGGGTGTGTGTGTGTGTGTGTGTGTGTGTGTGTGTGTGTGCAGACCTGACAGTGCTGAAGGATATGTCGGACAACTCGGAAGACCAGAGTGAAAAGCTGGACGCGTTGCAGAGCGACCACAGCGCCTCTCTGAGGCATGCCCTCAAGTGTCAGTGTTGCTTGCCGTCCTGTCCCTTTGTGTGCGCGCGCGCGTGTGTGTGTGTGTGTGCGTGCGTGCGTGTGCGAGTGAGTGTGTGTGAGTGTTATGTGTGTACGCACGCGAGTATATATGTCTTTAGATGTGTATGTGTGTGTGTGTGTGTGTGTGTGCCCCTCTCTCTCTCTTCATTCTTTCACTTGCTTGCTGGCTGTCCACATTCCTGTAACTCTCTTAGCCATTGCCCCCCTTCCACCCCCTGCCTCCTCTCTCTCTCTCTCCCTCTGTCTCTCTCCCTCTTTCTCTCCTCCCTCTCTCCCCTCTCTCTCTTTCCATCCTTTCTCTCTCTCCCTCTTTTTCTCCCCTCTCTCTTTCCCTCCCCTCTCTCTCTTTCCATCCTTTCTCTCTCTCCCTCTTTTTCTCCCCTCTCTCCCCCCTCTCTCTCTTTCTCTCCTTTCTCTCTATCTCTCCCTCTTTCTCTCTTTCTCTCCCTCTTTCTCTCTCTCCCTCTTTCTTTCTCTCTCTCCCTCTTTCCCTCCCCTCTCTCCCTCTTTCTCTGCCTTTCTCTCCTCTCTCTCTCTCTCCTTTCTCTCTCTCCCTCTTTCACTCCCCTCTCTCTCTCCCTCTTTCTCTCCACCCTCTCTCTCTCTCCACCCTCTCTCTCTCTCCTCTCTCTCTCTCTCTCCTCTCTCTCTCTCTCCTCTCTCTCTCTCTCTCCAGCATTACAACAGCCGTTGCCTCCACCATGAGCGCTCACTATCACGACCACCGCTTCTGCAACTCAACACCATCACCGCCACCACTACAACCCTCTCCACAACTCATCCCTTGCAGGATTCTGCTGCCAGTTACTGGATTAGAATAACGTGTTTGGCTGGGGGACCGGGGGGGGGGGGGGGTTGTTTGTTTGTTGTTGTTTTTTGTTTGTTTTTTATTCACCCTTCAAAAGAAAGCTTGTTTCTCTAAATTCATACAGTCCCAAAATGGAACAGTCCATCATCAAATTTAAACCAAAGTGACATGAACCAAACAATTACACAAGAATTGTCAATCATCTATTTTTGACATGAAAAGTCAGAAACAGGGAATTGTTTTATTTTATTTTATTTATTCTGTTTTATTTCATTAGATTATATTGTGTATTTACACATACCAGATTCATTCTTTCTCTCACTGCCTTTCAGTCCAGTTTCAGTGGACATGTTTTTGAAGAAAACAAACAATACAATACACACACACACACACACACACACACACACACACACACACACATATATATATATATATATATATATATATATATATAACAACCAAAAAACACTGACAGCTTCAGCAGACACAACGTCAACTGATGTTGATTAAAGCAAACGTGACATGCTGTGTACAGTTACAGATAGACCACACACTTACTGAAAATTTCTGGTCATATGATCCAAAAGTGTGACATAATGATAACAATAATATTCATTAACTTTTTTTTTTTCAAAGCAATTTTTCTTAAGGAAAAATGAAAAGTGTTCATTTAAACTGTTTACAGTCATCTCATCCAGCAAGGATGAGTCTTTTTACCACCGGTGTTTGACTGTCTGTATTTCGTCTGTGTGTCCGCCCGTCTGTATGTCAGTCTGCTTGCATGTATGCCCGCCTGCGCGTGTATGTATGTACATATTTCTAGTGTATGCGCTCGCTTCATCACCGCACCACTGCAGCTTATTCATTTATTCTGTGTGTGTGTGTGTATTTATGTGTGTGTGTGTCTGCGTGCGCGTATGCGTGCATGCGTGTGTACTTGCGCGCGTGTGTGTGTGTGTGCGTGCGTGCGTGCTTGCGCGCGCGTGTGTGTGTGTGTGTCCGTGTGCGCACGTGTTGGGTGTGTGTGTGTGTGTCGCTGCAGTGTCGCGCATCAATGGCGTGACGTACCTGACGCGGTCCATACATGACGAGGAGAACAACATAGTGGTGCAGAAGGCCACGGAGTTCATCAACATGGTGCAGATGGCCAAGCACCTGCGTCCCTGGCGCCTCATCCCTCCCGTGCTGCCCTTCAACGGGGATCAGATCGACGACCAGGTGAGGGAGGAGGCTTCAGTCTGTTCCTCCACCACTTCGTACCCCCACACCCCACCCCCCAACGCGGAGATGTCGAAGGGGAGGGGTTGATTGGGAGTGGGGAGTGTGTGTGTGTAGTGGTGGGGATCTATCAGTAGAAACAGCAGTGCCCCTCCCCCCCTCCTCCACCCCTCCTCCCCCTTTTGGCCCTCTCTCGCCTTCTGCAAATTCTGTGCCAGGAATCAGAAATGTCCGTTTTTGTTTTCCACTTCCCTGTAGGGATGCTGTGAGGCCTTTCAGTAGAAACAGCCCCCCCCCCACACCCCCCCTTCCATTTCGCATTCTGAAAATTCTGTGTTAGAAATGTTCAGTTCTTGGAGGATGGAGGGGAGGGGGTCTTTCAGTAGAAACAACACCACCACCCCTTCCCACTTCGCCTTCCGCCTTCTGAAAATTCTGTTAGAAATGTCCTTTCTCCCGCCCCCCACCCCCCACGCCCCCGCCACCCCCCCTCTGGGAGGAAGCGGGTAGGGGGGGGGGGTCTTTCAGTAGAAACAGCATCCACCCTCCGCGCCCACCCGCCCGTCCCCCCTTTGCTTTCCGCCTTTTGAAAAGTATGTGCTAGAAATACCCTTTCTCCCACCTCATTTGGGAGGCCAGAGTGGGGGGTATGTGCGTGTGTGGGGGGGTTCTTTCATTAGACACAGCATCCCCCTACCCACTCACACCTCCTTCATGAAATTATGTGCTGGGAATGTCCTTGTCTCCAGTACCCTCTTCGCTTCTGCTTTTTTTTTTTTTTTTTTTTTTTTCTTCGTTCACTATTGTATGCATTTCCTGCACTCCCAGTCCACCCCCCACCCCCCCACTCGTTCTTCTTTCAGCAAGCCTTGACACGATATCCTCTCTCTCTCTTCCTCTCTCTCTCTCTCTCTTCCTCCCCTCCCTCTCTCTCTCTCTCTCTCTTTCTCTCTCTCTTTCCCGCGGTCTGTGATGCACACTCGAAGCTGTTTTGCTCTGGCATTTAGGGTGTGAGATTGTAAACATTGTCATGGGCACTAACTGTCCATTCTGAAGTGCTGTTTGCCTGCATGGCCTCTTTTTTTCTTTTTATTATTTTCCTCTGTGTGTGTGTGTGTGTGTGTGTGTGTGTGTGTTTAGTCTTTTTTTTAATATATAATCTGTGGATTTTGAATTAAGCAGAATGGCTGACATCCTCAGCACAGCCTAGTCTTGTTTAATTAAAAGAGCTTGATGGTTAAGATATTTCGTACAGCACCCCCCTCCCCCCCCCCCCCCCCCCCCCTTTGATCCTCCCCCACCCCTCTCCCAAACCCCCTCCCCAAAGTTGTGTTTTTATCTGGGTAATATTATTATCATTACTATCATTATTATTATTATCATTATTATTCGTATTTGTTAGGTAGTTCTGATTACTGATGACCCTGCGCGGTCGGCTGGACGATAAGCGACAAAAGTTGTGTGTATGCTCAGGTTGGCATTGTTGGGAAGACCGTCTTCTTCCATCCCACCGAATTCATGAACGGCTGCTACATAGTCTGCATCGCACGGGAGGTGAGATTTTTTTTTTCTGGGTGTGTGGAAGGGGGGGAGGGGCCGGTGGTGGGTGGAAGCGTGGGGGAAGAGGGGGCGTTGGGAATGAAGAGGGGAGGGAGAGGTCGCGGAGTAGAGGGAGTGGTGGTGGTGGTGGTGGTGGTGGAGGATGGGCAAGTGGTAGTGTGTTGGTGGAGGTTAATTTTTTGCACATGACTGACTTTAGTATGCTTTAGTGTGCGTGTGCTGTAGTTTGTTTCAGTGCGTGTGTTTTGTGTGTTGTGGTGTGTACTTAAGTGTGTGTGTGTGTGTGTTAGAGAGAGAGAGAGAGAGTGTGTGTGTGTGTGTGTTGAGGTGTGTGGCATTTGTGACACACAGCACACTCTTGCTACATGTTTGTATTTTATCTGTCTGTCTGTCTGTCTCAACATAGACAAGTAAACAACATGGGGACCATAACTGTAAAAGCCAACAACAGCTCCTACAAATATTACGAAGATACAAATGTAAAAAAAAAGTATCACATACATCATTTCATACATACATCCACACACTGCAGGTAATAACTAGTATTCTTAATGTAAAAACAAAGAATTAAGAAACATTATTTGAATATAATTATAAACATACCTACTATACTGGACATTGATTATAATAGATAAGATAAGAATAAAGATGAATTGTGGAAAACCACAACCAGATAATCAGCACACACCCGCACCGCACCCCCCCCCCCCCACACACACACACACCCCACACACGTGGATAACTTGATTAAACAAGAGTAATAAACATATGTTCTGAAATAAAAGCATTTCACATATTCACTTTTTAAAACATTGCAATTAATTATTACATCGTAATTATTAAACAGAAATATATTTAGAATATGGACGTTAGTCTGTCTGTCTGTCTGTCTGTCTGTCTCTCTCTCTCTCTCTCTCCCTCTCTCTCTCCCTCCCTCCCTCCCCCCCCTCTCTCTCTTTCCCTAAGAAAGAAAACACACACACACAAAACATAAAACAACATTTTATTGGGATTGTAGGAGTACATAAATGTGTCTGTCATCTCTCTCTCTCTCTCTCTCTCTGTGTGTGTTTCTGTTGCCTCTTCAACCACCACCACCACTACCACCATCACCAGCCGGAGGACCCCACGGATACGGCCCGCCTCAAGGCCAAGTCATCCAAGACCAAGGTGAAGGGCTCCTCCTCCGACTCTTCCACGGGCAGCGCCAAGGGCCGCAAGACGAAGGGGCCCAAGGGCAAGGGCAAGGTGAGTGGTGGTGGGAGAGGAGTAGGAGGAGGAGGCACAGGCAACAGCAGCAGCAGCAGTGGTAGTGCCAGTGGAAGTGCCAGCGGCTCCCCTGCCACCGCCTCCGCGCCCACTGCCCGCTCTCGCTTCTCCGCGCGGCAGGCGACGATGAACGGGAAAGTACCCGAGCACGTACGGGTGGTCAAACACCCCGCGCCTTTCAGGTGATGGGTAGGGAGGGTGGGTGATGGGGTGGGTGGTAGTTGGGCGAGGGAGGGAGGGTGGGTGGTGGTGGTGGTGTTCGATCCATCCGCCCGACCCGGCTTCATCCACCCCCTTGGACTTCTTACAGGACACGTGCATCTGTACTTCTTTTCTCGTTGTTAGGGTGGTAGTGGTGGTCAGTGGTTGGTAATAAAGCCCACCCCTGGGCCTTTTAATTAAGGGCCCCAAGTCTCCCCCAAGTCGAGTCGATTTCAGCCAGATATTTTTCTTAACATCCATTCATCCATCCATCCATCCATCCATCCAGACATACATACAGACAGACATACCCACCCAGCCACCCACTCACCAACAGCCATTTGGGGCACGTGGCAGAAAATAACGAACCCAGAACAACAATGATGCTTACTGATGGGGGTGGTCAACTACAGTTGGTGTGCTTTTTTGGTCTGAGGCAAAAGGTCTGGGGATATGATTTCAAAACTAATCTGTTTCACAACTGCTGCCTTTGTTGCATTTCGTTTTGTTTTATTCCATTTTGTTTATTTCGTTTGTATTCTTCTGAGTATCTCTTTTTCCCCCAACACGCTACTCTGTCGTACGCACCAGTTTCAATAGCCCGGCATTACTTCAACGCCTTTTTTCATTACTAAGTCTCCCGTGCCACAGCCGCAGAGGTGCCTAGAGGTGAAGCGTCCGCCTAGAGGTAACGCGTCCGCGTAGGAAGCGAGAGAATCTGAGCGCGCTGGTTCGAATCACGACTCAGCCGCCGATATTTTCTCCCCCCTCCACTAGACCTTGAGTGGTGGTCTGGACGCTAGTCATTCGGATGAGACAATAAACCGAGGTCACGTGTGCAGCATGCACTTAGCGCACGTAAAAGAACCCACGGCAACAAAAGGGTTGTTCCTGGCAAAATTCTGTAGAAAAATCCACTTCGACAGGGAAAAACAAATACAACTGCACGCAGGAAAAAATACAAAAAAATTGGTGGCGCTGTAGTGTAGTGACGTGCTCTCACTGGGGAGGACAGCCCGAATTTCACACAGAGAAATCTGTTGTGATAAAAAGAAATACAAATGAAAGATGATTTGCTTCTTTCAGTAAAGTGAAACGCCATAATGTACCACAACAGAGTGAACATCAGACTGGGGCGGGTGGAAAGAAAGATACAAACAAGACACGGGAGCTGGTCTGGGTTGCATTCGTGATCTTGGCAGCGCAAAGTTACTTATTAATCAGCGTTAAGAATCGGCGTTCAAGGTCTACAAAGTCTAAAGACTTTCTGAACGCTGAGCAAACCGCTGAGCACTGAAAAGCTGTCCAGCCCAGACCTGGTAAACAGCTGTTTTGTGGATCAGAGACTGTGTTGTTTGAGGAAGTAGGGGCGTTAGAGATGTGAGCCTTGTGTTGTTTACTACAAGGGCCAGATCACCAAGAGGACGCAGGGAGGGGTTCTTTATTTGAACAGATTAGTGCTGGGAAGCAATTCGCTGTCTGTAGATCCACTCACGTGTTGATATGCTGCGTTTTTTTTCTCTTTTTTTTTTTTCATGTTCTGTTTGTATACACCACCCGATCAAGTAATATGCACGATTGTATGCATACATACACACACTCGTACACGTATATACGCACACACATACTTGGTGTGTGTGTGAATGTGTGTTCGCGAGTGTGTGTGTGGAGTCAACGCACATGTATATGTTTATGCAAACCCTTGTTTGGACTTGCTCTTGCACTCTTGGATGATGATTACCATTTTGAATGGGTTGATACTAATTTTGCATGTCAGTTCAGGTGCCTGGTTGTAGATTTTTGAGTGCACGTGTTGGGACTTGTAACACTTTCATTTTTTTTATTTGCAATTTGCCTTGTTGATTCAAAATAATGTGCACACATATTAGTTGGTCTTTGAATGAAGCTGTTTGCATTTGTTTCGTCATTTGACACAATGTTACATATCAACTTGTTATTGAGATATTTTTATCTAAATATTTGTTTTTGTTTTGGTTTGGATGTTTTTTGTTGTTGTTTTTTGTTTGTTTGTTTTGTTTGGTTGGTTTTGTTTTTTACATAAGAGCAAAATAGCTACAGAACAAAGTATTGCCATACCACCCCCTCCTCCGCCCCTGTGACGGTCCTGCCCCTCCCCTTCAGCGTTAACACACACCTTGCAAGCCCTCCACACCCCCACCCTCCACCCCTCTGACGACTGCCCCTCCCCTTCAGCGTTAACACACACCTTGCAAGCCGTCCTCACCCCCACCCTCCACCCGCCATCCCCAGACCAGCTATCTACGTCACGCAGTCACAGTTTGGGCGTGGCCAGAACAACGCCCTCAAGGAACGTTCTTTCCTTCCAACACCATCTTGTAGACCAAGATCACATAATAAAAAATGCCCAGTCACACCCGATCCCAAACCATAGTAGTTGTGACAAAGAACGGTGGCTAACAGTTGTCTTTTTTTTTTCTTTTCTTTTTTTTCTTTCCTTTTTTTTTTTTTTTTTACAACCCAGTCTGCGATATCAGTGGCTGACAGTTGTCCTTTTTTTCTTTTTTTTTTTTTTTTTAGAATCCAGTCTGCGATATCAGTGGCTGACAGTTGCCCTTTTTTTTTCTTAGAATCCAGTCTGAGATATCAGTGGCTGACATTGTCTTTTTTTTTCTTTTTCTTTTTTAGAATCCAGTCTGTGATACCTGTTCAGTCACACGGTGCATAGGGGCTCTGTGTGTGTGTGTGTGTGTGTGTGTGCTTTCGTGTGCGAGGGTTTTGAAGGTGTTCTTTTTTGTGTGATGTATCCGTTTTAGGAGCACAGTGATGCAGATTTGATGTGTGGCCTCTGGTCTGTAACTACATGTTGGTTCATTTTGCTGATGTGTTCTGGTGCTGATGATTCATCTGTCCTCTGATTTTCTTCATTGACAATTGGCTGTAAAGTAACACTATTTGCCATTGATGAGGCGGTCTGAACTCATGTAAAAATTTTTTTTTTAATTGCAGAGAAAAGTAAACCTCCTCTCCTGCTCCACCTATCACCTCTCTCTCTCCCAATCTCTCTCTCTCTCTCTCTCTCGCTCTTTATGTGTGTGTGTGTTTGTCTGTGTGTGTGTGTGTGCACCAATCTCCCCATCTGTCTGCCTGTTTGTGAATTCTAATCATCATGGTCGGTCATTAATTAACTATTTTAGTACGGTTAATCGCCATTTCTTTAAGCTCATGTCTACCTTTTAGTGTCATAGACTTTCTCACACCACCCTTTATATTCTAGTACATATTATCATAATTATATTCCGTCCAAAAGAAAGAGCTTTTTTCTTTCTCGACCCCTTTTTCCCCTTCAGTCGTGTGATATGGATTTCTTTAATGAAGGTCGTGCGCATGATGTTTGATGAAGTGGAAGTGACATGTATTGTGTAGCTCCAGTGTCTTTTCTTACTCCCTCCCCACAGAAGAATAGAACTGGCATTTTTTGTTTGTTGTTTTTTGTTGTGTTTTTTTTCTAATTCTACAACCAATTTTGTGTGATGACAAAGAAAGTTGGTTTTTTCTTGTTTTGTTTATTAAGCGATGAATCTTCCCAAAATGTATTAGATACAAATTTAATCCAGTCTCCTGACTATTGCTTGCAGTGAATCTTGGCTTCTGGGGATTGATTGTCAGGCAAGTAATTCACAGGATTTGCAGAGATGGCACTGATACTGCATGGCAGTTTTTTGTTGTTGTTTTTTTTTTTCTTTCTTTTTCTTTGATTCGTTTGTTGACCACACACGGCCACCACCATTGATTACAACTGGCCAGATTCATCGTTTTCTGCTTTTGTTGTTGTTTTGGGTTTTTTTTGTTATCTTTTTGTTTTGTTTTCTTGTTATTGTTTTTTTGGGGGGTGAGAAGGGGGGGCTATGATAGCTTTAGGATGATTCATAGGCCTGATTCGCATACTGCTGACACTACACCGTTGATTAGAACTAGCAAGTTTTTTTTTGTTTTTTGTTTTTTTCTCTCTCCCCCTCTCTGGTACGGACCGAGGGTTAGGGTAGTTTTGGTACTTATGAGGATGGACGTTGATTCACACTTAGCACGATGCCACGGATTAAAACGGCAAGGTTTTCTCTTCTTTTTCTTTCTTCCATCTCCATCCTTTTTCAGGGGTATCTTTTTTTTTTTTCCTTTTTTTTTATATATATATATATATATATTTTAGGGGTCCTGGAGGTGACGGGATGGTTTATAATGATTCACGTTGATTCACATGATGCTGTGGTGTGCATAGTCCTTGTAGCGGGTGATTTCACGTGTGTGTGTGTGTGTTTTGTTGTTTGTTTGTTTTGGGGGTGTTTTTTTTTCTTTTCTTTTTTTTCTTTTTTGTTTCAACAAAAGTCCTACTTAAAAACAACTTTTAAATTATTTTCTCCTTTTTTGAATGCCCTTTGGTTAAAGGTTGCACACAGTTGAGACGTTGTTTTCTTGTGCACGGTGTTTGCTCTTTCGAGTTGACCCATGCAAGTGTCAAGTTTCACCTCCTGGTCACGGTCTCTGTATTGTTGTTTGGTGGTGGTTTGTGTTCCTGTGTCTGAAATTCAGTGCCTGTGTATGGTGAAGCATCATTGAAAAGTTACAATTAATATGTGTATAAATGACGTGCATTCTCTCTTTCCCTCCTGCTCTCTCTCTCTCGTGTATGTGTGTGTACGTGTACACACACACACACACACACACACACAATCTGAGTCACATAATCTCTTGAAAAAAAAAAAAAGAAAGAAAGGAGAAAGAAAGAAAAGTCAACGATGATCATTTCGTGGATATTTACTTACAGTGCACCAATGTTCAATCCAAGAACCTTAATCTCTTTTCGCACTGCTCTGCTACTTACAAGTAACATCCAATAGAACTAAGATATTTCCCTCTTCCCATGTCATCCTCAGCCAAGGGGGGAAAACTGCCTCCCCTAATCAAGTATTATCATTCTGACGGTGTCACTAGGTGTGTGGCCCTTGCTGTTACTGTGGCGTTTTGATTTTGATTTTTTTTTTTAGAAGGTTTCTTTTTCTTCTTTTTTTTTAACCGGGGCTGTTCAGTTCATCAGAGCTTTTCATCCACGCCTGGATGCCCCAGCCTCTTTTCTCTGTAGTGTCACAACAGAAGTAAATGACTGCTTCGCCAGGGAATTGTTTCATCATGGAAGGGGAAGGGCGGAAGCATCTGTGTTGTATGGATATTTAGTTACTGCACAATAACACGTCCATGTGGTGTGTGTGTGTGTGTGTGTATCAAACTCAAGTGCTGTTGCATATAATTCATGATTGTGTAGTTCCTGTGTACATATGAGTGTGTGCGCTTTCATGTTCACATTATTTTCACGTATGTCCAAGGTGTACTGGCGTACGAGTGGACGTAATACATGTCTGTGCGCTTGTGTGTGCGACCATGCGTTTGTATGCGTTCGTTTACTCGTGAAAAATGTCTTATCATCCTTACCTTGTGGAATCACTATCACAACTGGTCACAGCCGCAATGCTTTTTTCAGTGTATGTTGACTCTTGATCATGCGCATTTGTAGTGTGTGTGTGCGTGTGTGTGCGTGTGTGTGTGTGTGCGTGTGTGTGCGTGTGTGTGTGTGTGCGTGCGTGCGTGTGCGTGTGTGTGTGTGTGCGTGCGTGTGTGTATTTGATGTGATGTGTTCTTACAATGTACAAGGTGCAATGGCTGTTCATGTATGTGGAGAGGTATTCTAAAATTGGCTTGGCTTGTGAACACGCACGCAAACACAGGGAAGAATGCCATCGTGTGTTAAGCAAAGGTCGAGTTTATGGAAATGCGTTTCACAGTTAAAGATTAAAAATATTCAAGCATCAAAATTACCAAAAATCTGGTGTTTGGACCATTTTTTTTTTTGTATGTGTTGAATTGTACAGAAGTGTTACTGTGTGTTGAAAAAACATCTCTCCTTATCCACCTCTTTGTCTTCCTCGGCATCTCCCCCCCCCCCCCCCCCCCCCCCCACCCCCATTCTCTCTCTCGCACACGCCCATGTTTATTTTGGTGTGTGTGTGTGTGTGATGTTGCCGGCTGTCAGATGTGTATTTCAATGCATGATACATGTATATTTTTACATTCACTTTTCTGAACTGGCTGAACAAATGTTTGTGCATGTGCATGCGACACCCTGGAATAAATGTCTGTTGAGTTGAGCACGGCGTTGTTAATTCACTGGCATGGTTTGTTACACACGCATTCTGTGTGTGTGTGTGTGCTTCTGGAAATAATGTGTGTTGGCACATGTGTGTGTTTGTATGTGTGTGTGTGCTTCAGGAAATGTGTGTACGCACGTGAGTGTGAGTGTGTTTATGTGTATGTGTGCGTGTGTTTGTGAGGAGAGAGAGAGAAAAAAAAAATCCATGCAACATCTGCAAACACGAGTTGGTTACTCATATCAGCTTCCCATTATCAGGTAAGTATGAAATTTCGTGGTTGAGGTGGTTTGAGGATCGTAGTGAAGACAGTGGTGTGAGAGGGATCCCGCTTGAACCTTCTAAAAAAAAAAAAAAAAATCAAAAAAAAATCAAGGTAAAACAAAGGTATGTATCATATATACGTAAACTCATGCATACGTGTACATGTATTCCAAATCATGTGTACAGTGACCAGATATGTTATAAATAGTAAATCTACGAATGTTGGTGTTGCTTTGTCTTTTGAATACTGTGTTTTATTTCCTTCACTGTACCAAGTGTTTGCAACTGGATTCAGTGAAGAGAGTTTCACATCATCAGCACCATTCCTGCATTATCCTACTGCTTTAAATATCTTTTATCAATCCAGTACGCAGGTCTTCCTCATTGGTGGCTTTCTGAGCCAGAGAGTTTAAAGAGAGAATGGAGTTAGATATACACTAAGGTCCTATCCTCCACATTTTGCTGTCAAAGTACCCATCTCCAAGCTTCATTGTGTTTGGAATTTTACTGAACTAATGCACACTGCCTTAAATTTTGGGACAGGAAGTACAGGTTCCTGGTTTTTGTTCGTTCCTGTTAGTAATTCAATTCTTTTTGATTTTTTTTTCTTTCTATTCAACAGTCATATATTTTGGTGTCGCTTGCAACAATTTGAGACATTTTTTTTAATATTATGTAAAGCTTTTGTTTTCCTCTTAACAGTGATCATATATGTTGCTGTCGTTTGCAACAATTTGAGACATTTTTTTTTATATTATGTAAATCTTTTGTTTTCTTCTTAACAGTGAAGAAGATAATGTCAAGTATTCCTGCCTTGAGGAACAGTTACAACTCGTTCTCTAGGTGTCTCCCTGCTGTGATGTTGCCAACGTCCTGCTCTGTCCTTCAGCCTCGGTACTACTGCCCTGGGCGGTGGTCTGTCAGGATCTGTTGCTCTTCACCGCCACCTCCGTCCTCACCGCCATGGCGACCACAGGTCATCACCATCACCGTCACAGAGCTTCCCACATGACAAAACCCATCCAGACACTTCAAGGACCGATTTCATCACATGCGCACGAACACACACACACACGGTATATTTTCTCAAAAGATTAACAATACTATTGGTTGTTCAATACATAGAGAATACAACCTTCATTAAAAAAAAAAAAAAAAAAAAAAAAGTTTTCCTTTCAGTATCGATAAAAGTTGATTGGCAGGATACAATCTACCATTTATAGAAGATCATGTAATCGCCCCAAACTGTAGTTCTGTTTATTAGTCATGCCACCTCTAAACCGTTCACAGTCACCATCTTTTGTTGGTATGGTCCACCCCATAGTTTGATTGTTTCTTCCTGAACATTCTGCTGCCAAATACTGTTCCTGTGTGTTCACAATTAAGCTGCTAAACTCGGTGGATCAGATGACCAAGCTGATGATCAAGAAAACGGGATTGTATTCACTTTAACAAACATGATTCTGTTGGCTTCTGTGAGGAAACTATATCGGAAGGTGTCCCCTGACCACACACAGACCAGAACCCATTCATTGATGCAGTAAGATGCTTTATTGGTGTGTTCACAGCAAATGATGTCTGAACAAAATCCACACAATACTGAAGCTGGGGAGAAAAATAAAGGGGCAAAATATTCATTTTACTACTTATAAATACAAATTACAATGAAAACTTTGTTAATCCATATATGGCTCTGTTTTTGTTAATCTGAATATGTATGCATGTGTACATAAATGCTTGTGCACGTTTGTGCACCCGAGTTGGAAGCGTTGTTGCATGGTGGGCTGAACATGTGTAGTACGTCTCATGCAACTGTGTGTGTGTGTGTGTAAGCAGTTGATTTTGCATATCTTTTTCGTGATACAGGATTAAGAAATTTCAAAGATCTTTCATAGAAAAAAAAAAAAATCATGTTTCTCCACATGAAATACGAATATTGTGAAAATATATTCATTAGCATGCACAGATGCCACTGCCTGCATATCTGTCTCTACTGACTTAAAATGTTTACATAAAGATCGTTCATGAAAACACTAATCCAGATCCAGAACTTCACAGAAGATAATGAAAAAAAGTGCTGGGATGGCTGAATTTTTACCTATCTACAATTGAAGCAAAGCGATTGCTTTGCAAAACTCACTCACTGGGTGTGACAAGAGCTACTGAGATACATGGTTTAGTCACTGATGGACACCAAACAAAAACTGAAGCCCAAACAAGCCTTAAAAGAATTATTTCATCAGTTGTGCACAATCACTTATGCTTCCCTTCCCTACTCTGCCCCCTTCAAGAAAAGTAACTTCCTATATTCAAGCAAAGTGATTTATGACCCAAACTATTTGATGATAAAAATGCAATATCTGGGTCTGGAATAGAACAGCAAGTGCCAAGCTATGTACCGGAGGCAAGAAAATCTTCTTCGCTTACGAAAGCCAGAAAGCAACATCTTTGTCAGTGTCTGTTGAACACCATGTGAACTGTATACATGTACCTAGCAGCTATTATTAGCACACATGGAAAAAGCATGCTCTGCTTATTTTAATAAGCATACCACTAACATAAAAACGGTTCACTATTGGCCTGTGTTTCACTGTGTCAGGATCAGAGTCCTGTTAACAACTCCCAACATGTAGTGACAAACTACAGGCTTCTAACCCCAGCAGGCCTGAGAAGAAGAAAAAAAAAACCCCACCTGGTCTGGCAATTTTCTTTCACAAGAACTCCATACTATTATTATTATGCTACCCACACCCCTACCTGCACATTGATGTTGGTATTGCTGTACAAGGATAGAAACTTATACATCCTGGGGTGTTATCTTTTTTTTCTTGTCCAAGTTAACACACTGCAGTAATCCCGTAACACTTCCAATCGCCTCTCTTTTTTCAGTCCTCTGTACAGTTCTGACCTAAATACCTATCTTTTCTGTAGACCCAGCTGAAAAAACAACAACAAAGGAATACAGAATAAATAGAATCCTGCACCAAGACCATGATTTTTTTTCAATGAAAGTCAACTCAACAATCTACGACACACACGGAATGTGTGACACTGTTAAATTAGCACCATGACAAATGAAGATTCTTTTGATCAACAAATGGCAACAAAGAAAAAAAACCAGATCTCTCTACCAGTCACTACCCTGTGCTCATATTGGAGTTTGGTTAAAACGATGAGAAAACTGACAACACCCAGCATGAAAACAACACAACAACTCAATGACTAAATAATATTACGGACTGGATTTATGATTGTATACACCTCACCCCTCGTATTTGACTTCAAACTAAAATGTATCCAAACCGTTCTTTACAGCTCACAACATAAGTGATCACTGAACAATAAAACTGAGGCTGACACAATGATCCATCCCCTTCCTGCTTTTTCTCAACAAATCAACCCCCCACAAAACTTTTATGCGTAGCTACGGTCAAGATGCGAAGAAAACCAATTATGATCACAACCCTGGAGTTTAAATCTGTGACGGATACACAAGTACGCTGTATACCAATGTGGAAATTGATAAGAGTTTCCTTCCATTTAAAAACTTTGGGTCATCAAATTCGAGTTGCAACATGGTGAAAGAAAAATAAATCTTCAAAGTCTGCAAACTGTTTTGTCTCTCTCTCTGCTTACACCTGACAGAATATTGGCACAAATCTCACCAACAACAAAAACAAAAGTCATTTAGGTCTTAACCATGCATGCTCTGCACACAGATAATATGACTTATTTGATCCACAGTAACCAGGGGGAAATCCACAAGAAAAGATTGGAAATGTTAAACAACAAACACTGAGCACATGTGAAACAATTGAAAGATGGCGGAAGGAACCAGACAACAGAACAACTAAGAGAAATAGGATAAGAAACCAGAAAGCACTGGAACCAAAAGGCAAATGACAAGAACCACCGAGTCGATACAGAACAATGAAAATTGAAAGAAGAACACAGGCATGAATAAACCACAAAATCTAAAGACCAAAATAATGAAAGAAACAGAAGCAAGAGTGGATCAAAAAATGAGCCCTATGAAATTATTCCACATCCGTAAACAGCTGAACAGACAGGTAGGTCTGCATACTTAACTATGGTGTACCACATATTTTTCAACAACTGTGGGCTTCAGCTCCAACAAATCAACAAACGCCCCAAAGTGCATGGTCTGTATAACTGCTGTTCAACAAAAGAACATACTGAATCTGTAAGACATCCTCTGGACCTGCACAGATTTACTTCACTCAACTTCTCATACAATGTCCTATCATGTCTAAATACAATCACATAGGTAACAAAGTGCCATCATCACAACAAGGGGGAACAAAACAAAAATACACACACACAAAAACAACACAAAAGCAAATTTAGAAACAAATCACAAGCAGAATACTTCCATATCCAAAATGATTAAAACTAAACAATTATTGCATTCCTTTCAAACGTTATTCCTCCTCTCTCGCTCCATGAAGACCATTGTCAGACAACAGTGGCTGCAAACAACTAGGCAGCATGAAACCTAAATGATCACACACACTGCCAGACACTTGACTGACCCAGTTTTGATATTCACAAATTCTGTCCCACATGCACTCACCAGTATCATTTTCATCACAACCTAAAATAAATCCTTTTATTGTACAAAAAGGGGTGGAGTTGCAATAATTATATATATATATATATATATATTTAAAGTATGATTTAAAAAAAAAAGAAGAAAAAATCACACTATGCACTGCAGTGAATATTCTTTTGCATCAAAACCGATACCCTGTCTTGGGATTAAAACAAAAAGTGTAAAGAATCAAGTATATGCCAACAAAAAAAACAAAAAACCAACCAAATTTCCCCTGTCCCTCAAAAAAAAAAAAAAAAAAAAAAAAAAAAAAAGGAAAAAAATTGTTATTTCATCAATTTTCAAACATCACCCTATTCTCGTCAATCAACAAGTCAGTATGTACCAAGCATGTATCGTTTATCATACATTTTCCCCTGCACTGCATTTCATTCATTCCACACATCCTATTCCCTCTCTCACATCTAATTCAGATCTCTCACCCCTTCATCTTTCCATTCTCTTCCCTGGAATCCTGTTCTTTACCACATAAAACCACCTTCATACTATCAATGATCAGATTCTGTTTTCTCAAAAAATCTGCCAACCAGCCATCCTTTCTTCAAAACAAAATCATGGTAAACTCACCGTGATAACTCCATGATGAACAATTATAGATATATTATGTGAACACGTATACACACAACACCAATGCTATGTACACACACATAATTATGTGACCATTAAAAGCATGCTTAATGCCGCTGAGTACACAACAGATATGATTGGAAATCAGTAGCAGCACATCACATTGTCCGAAGTGGAATGGTATTTCCAAAACCAGTTCACTTAATTACATGAACAGCATCCACACTTTCAAGTGCAACAGAACCCAATGGCAGTGCAGTAGTAAGAACCGACTGAACAGCACACAAAAAAAACCAAATGCTCACAGTGATTCTGGATGCACACACAACTGCAAAAATAGAATAAAATAAAAGGTAAAAGCTGAAGAAGAGGTACACAAAACCACCATGAACTGGTGGGAAATGTCCAATTCAATATTAATATCAAACTGGCTGACTTTTCAAATATGGAGAGCTTAATGCAACAAACTTCCAGGAATACATCTAAATTCCTTGGCAAATTGTGACCTTGAATTATCAAATACAACAATAAAACATAACAGCATTGACGCAGTGATACTCAACGACCATGTAACTACAACAGAATGTGCAAATACTCTCAAGAATGAACACAAGACTAATACCTGGGTGCTGTTGAATATCACAAATGGTGTGTCAACCTTGAATGAAAGTAAAAATGAAAACAAATCATTTTACTAAATGTAAATTATACAACCACAACAGCTTCCATGACATTCTAAATGAGGAATCTAGTATAAAACATTCTAAATGAGGAATCTAGTATAAAACAAAACTATTTAAATAGCTGGCTTCATGAAATCACCTACTGACTAAAATAATATACTGCTTCAGTTGCTTTCTTCACAAGTACACAAGTTCTTGTCCACTACTAAACACTGTACCCTCCATTAATTCTCTGGCATTCTATCTGAGTGAACTGTAATCAAATTTTTTCCCCTGATTTGTATAATCACTGCTCAAAGGTGTCGGCAAATTCAAAAGGTTCAGTGTTTTTGCTTTCACAACTATCACAAAAATAAAAAGAAATATGTCATGGTACTGAATGAACAAAGCATAAAAGGAGAAATTTCAATACTCCATTGTCTTGCTGACTACAATGTCAATGTTTCGAATCCTTTCATGAGAAAATAAGAGAAGAAAACAAGAAATCATACCGAGTAACACATCACAAAAACAGATAAAGCAAACAAACAATGAATGTTTAAACAAAGGGAATAAAATTTAGGAATGGGCAGCTGAGAATAAAACTTTGCAGGTCACCGACTAATCAGTTAACAAAAACAACTTTACTTCAAACACATCAGTTTGTGCCAGTGACAAAGCTAAGTAAGCTAGTAATATGTACAGCCGTTTCTTTAAAAGGCTCCAAACAGCTTTATATGAGCACAAGACAAACATCTGAAATAAAACAATTCATGACAAATTGACAACATCTTATTTTTGATTAAAAAGCAACAAAATAACAAAGTGGCAAGCTTGATTCAACAAAGGTGTCCAAAGTGCCCAAACTTAGTGACACTGAGCAAAATGTGTGTGTAACAGATGGACTTCACTTGTGCATCAATTAATTCCCCATGAAATACCTCCAAGTCTTTTCACAACAGATGATTTCACATTCTGTCACAACTGTAGGCTGTTTTCTCTGTTGTACACTTGAAAACCCACAAATCTGCTGAAGCTTTGCATACATCTTGTTTTGTTCACTGGGCAGCCTTTTAAAAATCTCCCATTATCACTCTTGACGTTTCAGTTCCATCTACTCCAGTGTTGATTCATGTGTTTTGACATCAACTCACCCCAACCATTTCGATCAGGGAAAGATCTGTCTAAACTTACTCAGAATGCAATTCTACATCATCAGTTCAGGATGTGTTTGATGCCATTTCAATTGAAACACCATAAAATTGCTAATTATGTGTATGATGTCAGCTGAAATAAACGGTCTATGCAGTTCAGTTTCTTTCTGTCAACATCTTATAGTTCCAGTCCACATCATCTAATCTGCTGATAACATGCCTCATTCAAGTTGTGATGAATGCATTCTGAGAACAAACTGTATCACTGCAATGGATGGCAGGAGACAGTGACGATCACAGCAACAGCGCAGCAAGTACAGATGTGCATCACATCTGACAGCAAACAGAACTCACTGCATTAACAAGCACGACCATCAAAATCAACAGTGTGTGAGTGCATTATCAAGCACGTGCATGCGTGCATGAACAAAGTTTTGTAACTCTCTCTGTGTGCATGAATGTGTTTGCCTGTGAATGTGGAGTACAGAAAAATGCTAGCAGAAAAGTTTGTCAACCTGTTACAAAGACATAAAACAGAAAAGCACTTATGTTCATGTCCAAACAACAGATTACTATTTCAGCCCGAGACAGACAGCGAGACACAGTGGATCACGCAGACGCTTTCTGAGCGCCTGCTGGTTTTCAACCACTTTGTCTTTACACACACAACCAGGTGCAACACCACATCAAATATCTGGCACGTGGGAAGAACCAGGAAACCAGAACATTTCACTTCATCACTCATACTACCCATCTCCAGATCATCCAGTCTGGTCTCAACCCCCTTTCAATCACTGTTTTTGCTCCCAGCAAATCAGGCAGTCTGTACTCATATAAAAACTGCAAACAAGACAAGAGCTGCTAATCTCACTGTTTAGCTTCTTTGAAACAAATCTGGCACACCTGAACTCCAGTGTAATTGCATATTAAGAAACATTACGAACTTGCCTCTCACTTTCTCCATCTGTCACTTTCTCCAGAACAAACCCGGCACACTGGAATGGAACTCTCACACAATTGCAAAATTCTTCTCCCACCTCTTCCTCTCTCCCCAAGGAACCCAGCAAGTCTCTACTCTACTTATCCAGAAATGCAGGCAAACATCCACCCTATCCCTTACTAGCAGCAACACAACACATATCTGTCTCCCCTTCAGTGCACTCCCTGTCCACCTCACACTGCCACCGAGGGGAGACCTGCTGTACAATGACTGGCCATGGAATCCATTCAGTGACTTTCACCCTCCTCCTCTGCCACAATCACATGAAGTAGCGGCAGCGGACACATATCACAGAGCAAGTCAAAACACGCCAAACATGCAAAAACACGCCAACAACCAACAAGGATGATTACTGGGACGTTTGTCCTGTCCACCAAAGTCCCCTTTCCTTCACCTCCCTGATGACCTTACACACACTGACCCCATTCATGAAACAGTTCTTTCTCAGCCCTCCTCTTTTTCCACCCACCCAAGGACTTAAAAATACTGGAAAAAAAATCCATCCACTTCTCACGATGAAATATCCCATTTTGATGACATCCAACTGCACTGACATGCATACCCATATCCGGTCGTTTTCTTTTTCTCCACATCATATTTAGCAATAATGTTTAAATAATTCTTTAAAAAATGATCAAGTTTTTCAAAGGATTTTATGATCTATTTGCTTTATTACAACATACAAGTTTCGATTTTCGAACATGATCTTAAATTCCATGCCCCCTGTCTCTGAGATAAATCCATCTTTTTTGTCTTATACAACTGCTGAAATGCAAAAGTAATCAGCAGTTTACACAAGTCGTTATAGACTTTGAAATGCAACTGGAAGCTTAAGGGTCAGTGTTTAATAACCTACGAGGTGTGGTTTCCATTGGAAAACAGACAAATGCCTGGCCTTTGAATAAACATGCTCATCAGGCCTTGGAAAAACAAGATCCATTTTAGCACAGCTTGCGATGTATTCTCTACTTCAAGGGGAACAAGAGATATTCTAATACAACTTCCGATGTGTTCTTTTATTCTAAAAATCAAAAGCAACCTGACCAGGCATTTTCTTTTCCTACAATTATTTCATAACATCGTCATGTGTCAGTGGACCACTCTGCGCCCCAAAGGAGGTTGTGTGAACCAAGCAAGAGCTGCTGACTGACTTTCCTCCAGTTTCAATTTCAAGGTGTAGAGCATGTGGACTGATCCATTCATGCTGCACCACATCTGCTGTAAAAATGAAAAAAAGTTTTATAAAAAGCAGCAGACACCTGACCTTGGCATAAGCCCAACTCGCTGATCAGGCCACCAGTCACAGTGCTCAAGGACTGGTTGTACTGTTTCCGCAACACTCACAAGACACAAACACCTGCAAAGCTGGCGACAAGTCAAAATAATCAAGCTGCAAACATCTAAAACAGCTGATGGAACACTGCGCTGTGATCCATCAAGTAGCAACAATGTACAAGCGGCAAACACACTACATCACCGTGAATACCACAGCGTTAATGGCAAAAACAGCGACTGAAATGCAGAAAAGATATTTTATAAATAAGCAAGACAAGCATCGTCCCCAATCACCAGTATGAGTGATGGGACACTGTACAAAATTGCTTCTTCAAACATCACTAAAACTTGTATTAAATACACGAAAGTCACAAATGCTGTACAAGTGTATATAAAAAGTTCCAGTTTATGGGTGACAACATTTTTTCAAACTTTCCAAATCCCACACGAAAGTAACCCAAATCAGTCAAATACATGTTTGTGTTGATCAGTCTAAAATCAGTACTGACACTTTCCTTTCAGATCCATGAAAGAGGAAAGAATTTTTTTTTTAAACCAAAAACCGTGAAATAGTGAACTGAACACATTCATTCAAAACATTCTGTAGAAAGCTTTCAACACAACAGTCCTTGTTCACAATATTTTCAGTTAAATCAGTTCAGAAACCGTCATCAATTTTGAAGGCAAAAAATTTGGGATTTTAAATGGTCTTATATGCTTCGTATTTAAATCAAATGCTTTAAAAAAATATATGGACAATGCAAACATGTTTCATAAAAGTCATTCATACACTACTACATGCAATCTTTACCAATTCACCTTACAGAAAAGGAAATAAAGTTATAGAGGTTTTTTTTTTCCTCCTCCAGTCTCCTTAACTTATTTAAAAATCAGTCTTTTCTGGTCAATCATGAAACAGAAGTACTCAGATATGGTAAAAATTTTTCCTGATCTGACTATCCTAGAATTTGTCATTTTGCACACTATCCTTGATCCCACTCATTACTCCAAGGCACTCTACTATAACCTTCACTATGCCACCTGTCAACTGGAGTAATAACCAAAATGGGGGTGTGGGGAATGATAGAGGAAATAGACTATTTCAATGAGCACTAATGTTAAAAGACAATTTTTTTAAAGCAAGAAAGATTCACAAATGGTGAGATTCAAAACTCTCTACTTCCTACAATTTGTGAGACTGACAGTGACAAAAAAAAAGAAAAAGAAAAAAAAATCGCTGACTGCGAGATTCACAAACTCTATACTCCCCAAGGATCGTGGGCTCATGTTCGACACCAAAATCAGAGACATCATCCTACCCTTCAATTCTGGTCTCAGAATCATTGATAATAAAGACAATTTAAAAGAACACAACATCGAATGACTATACTCATCATTAGCATTGCTCTAACTCCACTCTCTTCACTGGAATGTGTCCAGAGAGAGAGACAAAAAAACAAACAAAAATCACCAAAAAAACAAAACCAAAAAAAACCCACAAAAAAAACGTTCAACCAATTCTCACTGACTATCACGTCACCTGTCCCATTCACAACTGCTGACGCCCCATTCTGCTGATCCCGAAGGGTGGTAGAGGAGGGGGGGAGATAGAGGAGGAGAGGGGGGCTGGCAGATGGGAAGAGGAAGGGGGAGAGGGAAGGGGGAAGAGTTGGGGAGTTATTTTGGGGACACCAGCTGAGTGACAGAGCCCCACACACACCGCACGCTCTTCTTCAGCCTCTGACTCAGCCTCTGCACACACAGTAGGAGCAAAATATCAAATCTCTCTACATACATATGTGTGTGTGTGTGTGTGTGTGTGTGTACACATAAAAAAAAATATATATACATATATATAAATAAACAAAAATATAAATATATATATTCTATGCACTAAAAGATAAGGCTACTATGAGGGAGGTGTTCTTTACAAAAAAAATTTTTTTTTTTTTTTTTTGGATGCATTGCATACAGTAATTCCTTAAATGTCAATGTATCTAGGTACTGGAACAAATGGACAGTGTTTTTTTAGGGGACATGTTTGTTTACTGTTTAGCACTAACATTCATGCTGACTTTACATTAAAAAAAAAAAATTAGTCCAGTTTTGCTGATCCAGCTAAAAAAAAAAAAAAAAGCAGACAGGCTTTGAGATTTTTATGCTGCATGCACAAGACAGAACATTCCTAACAACAAGTTTCGCTACGTTTTCAAAGTGGTTGTAAGTATTCTCTCAGCCCTACTCCTTCCTGTATCATCCACACTGATGTCTTTCCTCTTGGCATTCCCATGTTTACTGTTTCTCTGCATTGTGTCATGGTTTCTGTACTGACAACATGACCAATATGTGTGTGTCTCCGGCAATGGTTGAAACTGGAATTGGGCGACGGGCGCAATAGCCGAGTGGTTACAGCGTTGGACTTTCAATCTGAGGGTCCCGGGTTCGAATCATGGTGACGGCGCCTGGTGGGTAAAGGGTGGAGATTTTTACGACCTCCCAGGTCAACATATGTGCAGACCTGCTAGTGCCTGATCCCCCTTCGTGTGTAAATGCATGCAGAAGATCAAATGCGCACGTTAAAAATCCTGTAATCCATGTCAGCATTCGGTGGGTTATGGAAGCAAGAACATACCCAGCATGCACACCCCCAAAAGCGGAGTATGGCTGCCTACATGGCGGGTAAAAACGGTCATGCACGTAAAAGCCCACTCGTATACATGCGAGTGAACGTGGGAGTTGCAGCCCATGAACGCAGAAGAAGAAGAAGGAGGAATTGGGCCTTGCAGGCTGGATATTATGGTAATGTATTAACACCCATTCTCATGTTAAAACAGACTCCCACTTTTCATGGACAAATCGCACATGAACAACAACAGAGGGAAGAAAGAAAAGGTAAAAGTCTTCAAAATATAGACAATCTAATGAGAAAGAAAAATATATATAACAAGAAAAGAATGAAAATCATGGAAAGACAGCAAGAAAAATAATTATTAAAAAAGAGATGAAAGAGAGTGGTCAGAAAGAAGTTATTTAATCAGTTTATTGGCATATTTATTTACAGTACTATTACAGTTTGTTAATCAGTTTATTAACATATTCATCTATGGTATCATTATAGTTTGTTAATCAGTCTATTAACATATTCATTATAGTATCATCACACTTACGTTTACTTAACTAAAGAAAGCACTAGTCATTCCTCAAATGATATAACAACAACAAAGAAGAACAATACCGTCAGCAGGAAAGCTATTTCATCTTACAACGAACACAATACCTTTCTGGATATACCACTTCAGCAAGCTATCTTCACACCACAGAGGAAACAAAATGTTCATCACTAAGGCACTGCACTGAACTCAAACCGGCACCATCAAATCAAACTTGCAACTGCATACACAGAAAAGCAGTTCACAGCAAGCAAACAGCACACAGAACCCAGGTCACAAACATCTCGGTACAAAGACAGCACAACAGTAGCAAACCAATCAACATTCCACAAATGCTGAGATATGTTCAAGTAAAAAACTACGGGCAAGGATAAAACAACAACAGATTTCCAGTGCAGGGAAAAAAATGATGAATGTGAAAGATTTCTAAGGGCATTTATAGCGCTTTAAAGGTTTTGTTTTTTTTATGTAACCAAAACACAACTACTTAATTTCATTACCAATAAGCAAACTTTGAAGCAGAGACAACTCTTAAATAACACACTAAAATGATAAGTACATTTGCCATTTTCAATAACACCTAACAAAATGATCTGCTCTTGCATCCCCTCCCCCTTCCATGTAAACTTTCCTGACGCTCAATTCATCACTCTCTCATACAGCTAAAAAAATTTTTTTTTTAAGTCAGTGTAAACAAGATGGAACTAACCCCATAAACATTATTTTCAGTTTCAATCAGTTAAAGAAAACACCAAACTCATGCACCCACAAAAAAGCAAACAAATAATATATTTTTCAAGGAGGTGGAAGCTGGCTAGAAAGTATTGCTATTTTGCCATAGTTCTGAGAGATAGCCAAAAGCAAATGCAACTGATAAACACACACACACACTCAGCACACACACACACCACCACCAACACTGCCACAAACTGACAGCAGTTATGTGAACTGTCCAATATACAGAACTTAAAACAAACATAAAACAAAACAGAACATAAAACAAAACAAAAAAAAATCTCCAAGATACCGGACACATGAAGAGAGTTATACAATTTCAACACAAATTATGACGGCAACAGATGACTGCTATTATTTTCACAGAAAAGAAATAACTCAAGGCATGAAATGATGCTGAACAAAGACCTTGACAGTTATGATGGGAAACTTGGAAACATCAAGAACTTCCCTAATTGGAAACTGCTTGGTTAAGACTTGTGAAAGAGGGTATTTCATGTCACTGTCACACCTCGTATACCCCGGACCACCACCCTCCTACTGCTCGTCTAAAACAGAAAATCATCGATCCTCATCATAAATTCACCCACACACATCCACTCTGGGATTTGTTGAATAGCAATCCAAATCTGGACAGTGAAAAGGGAGATGCCATAATTGGCATAACCTGCGTGTGGTGGTAACTCCAATGAAAAGATGTACTTTCACAGGTTCAATTCCCACATGCACAACAGCGGACATCAGATCACAACTGGTCACTGTGTGAGCAGCACATGATAAAGGGCCATCTGATTTCAGACAGGTGGCTTTTTATTCCATGCTCAATATTGATAAGGTTAAGGCTGGTGATGATGGAGCTATGAAAACTTTCTCTCTTTCAGACTTCAATGTTTGTTTCTTTCTCCTAACATTTCCATGAGGTCCCAGTGAAACAAGCATCCATTGTGTTGAACAATAAATTCAACAACAACAAAAATACACACCAGTGGAACACATGATCTTCAACTGAACGGTCCCAGTCTTCCCATTTGAACTCATAATACACTAACTCTTAGCTGGTCAGGGTCAGATAGATCTTTCAGTGACAGTGGGAATGGAACACGCATTCTGCTGGTCAGCAATCTGCAACACTAACCACTGTGCCACTCCATTTTGAGAACTACTGAAGGCCAGAACCAGACCACACAAAAACACACACACATACACAGAACAGCTGCTTTACATCATTTTCCACAGGCCAAGGGAACAAGGAAGAAATACAAACATGGTTTCTTCTGTATCATTTACAGCGCATGCACTGTCTATCTCTGTAAGGCAAAACTATTGGCAGCACTATCGTCAGCCAGCAAAAGCACACAATTCATTATTAGCTGAACTTAACTCTTTCACTACCATATATCACTCTTCTTGGGTATTACATATTTCTACCACTGGCTACAGCTACCAAATCTGCAAGAGCTGGCATCTTTCGCACTTAATGTAATTTGTCTTAAAAGTCTAGATATCATAAACGTACAACCAGTTACGCAGTTGCTGTCAGTTACATTCTTACTTCCATTTGATTAAAGCTGGTGTAAACATTGTGAATAAAGACTTCTTCACACAAGGTGGAGCACGCAACAGGATCTGCATGGTTACTCCTGTAATTTGCCTCTTCCCCCCTTGCCCCCCATTACTCCGACCCCTCTCAAGATTTTCACTGTTAAATCTTCAGCTATCACTGTCATTTTTTTTCAGTATCAGATACCATAAGATATGACATCACAGTCATACAATTCCTATTTCCAGACATGACACGCCGTTTAACTGCATGAAGTACTGATGCAGCAATGTGTCATGTTAAGCTCAAGACATATGTGGCTGTGAAAGAGTTAAGGTAGATAAACCATCCTGCACCGGTCAATCAGCCATCAAAAAAAAAAAAAAAAAAAAAAAAAAATTCTAAAGCAGTTCCAGGTAGGAAAGCATCAAAATGCCTTGAAACAGGGGGACGGAATACCTGCATGCGGCCTAACCCTTGCTGTCAGATGCCAGGGTGAAGGTCACGACTTGCCGCTAGCCGTGCCGGACTGCCCCGCTTTGGCTTTGATTATTCCAAAGATGTTCTGCACACCCTGAACGCTGGCCTTGACCCCCGCCTTTAACACCGCCCCCACGCCCTGTCAGAGGGGAGCATGGGAAGGAGCGTGACAAGGGGGACAACTCATGTACCCAATGTGGTGTCGTCACTGTTTGTTAATTAATAAATTAACAAACCTGTTTCCGTTGATGGCACATTTTGTGAGCGACACACAAAGACGATGACTGCTGACTTTACTCCTACTTTCCAGAGATTCACACACACATACAAACATACGTACAGATATACATACATGTACACAAGAATACGCACACACACACACACACACACACACACACATGAGAACACACACAAACACACACATATGCATACACAGATACAGACTTCAAAGAGAAACAAATAAATATTGAACACACAACAAAAAATCATAAACTAATCAGAAATGAGAAGAAAAAAACAGTCATCAACAAAAAGCAGAAAGTCATGTAGAAAATATAAGCAAACTTGACTACATCAAAGCCCAAACTTGCTGCATGCTTTCGAGTGATCACTGAATTTCTGGGAATTAAAAAAAACATTACTTGGGCACAAGAACAAACATACTGAAGCATTCAACCCATATCAGTAATTCAACATAAATTCTGTAAAAAAAAATTTTTTTAAACCCAACAGAACTACATCAAAGAATAATTACAACAATGCTGAGAAGACAATGACATCATAAAATATGACAGTGTTCCATGTTACACATGAATAAGTGGCTTTTTTTTTTCATGTTCAATCAATAAACCAAAAAAAATCTGTAAAATTACCTTCTTTTCTCACTTCTCTTTAAAAAAAAAAAACAAAAAAAAACCCCACAACTATTTTTGCATCTTTAGACTGATGTGTGTACTACTTATACTTAACCAAAAACAAACAAAAAAAAGGGGGGGGGGGTGTCTAAATACAAAAGGCATTTTGGGCAATGAGAAACATGACCATGAAAGTAAAAACCAACAGGCTGCTATGGCACTTTTCTTCTTCTTTTTTTTAATATTCAAAATAATCATTAGGGCTGTCATTTAACAAAACAGGCATGATTAGCAAAAGCACTATCTTTACCCTTTCCATTCATTTTTTTTTTTTTTTTTTTTTTTTTTTGCATTCATAGACAGTTAGGCAGCCATACTGTTTTCAGAGATAACCGAAAGATCATGTACATTTAGTGCTGGACCTAACTTAACACCTACCGTTCCAATTCAATGAGCAGAAACGTCCATACCTTCACATGAACACATGGAACACTGCATAATATCACAGAGATTTTCAAACATCTAACAAGCTAATGCATATATAAACAACATACAAGTATTTTAGGCAGGAAAAACTAAAATACTGGTTCTGACACAGAAGAAACACTGTGCAAAAAAAAAAAAAAAAAAAAAAAAAAGCAGAGAAAGAGAGAAAAAACAGAAACAAGAGTAAGATAGAGCTATTGAGAACATGCTATGTGAAAAAAGGAGGATATATCAGCCTCTGTAAAATGTGCCTGACACTAATTTTGGACTTTGTTACTAATTTTGTGTAACAATCCTGAAGATAAATCCCTTTAAAAACCAGACATTAAAAGATTGGGTTTGAGTATTCTGAAGTAGGGATTGTGCGATTGTGTTTATGTGTGTCTGTGTCTGTGTCTTGTGTGTATGCTTGCAAGTGCTTGCACATTAATGATATATGTTCTGTGTAAGCAATAAGTGCCCACATGTATACATATTCTACCAGCTTTGACACTAATATAAGCTAAATAATTATCAGAAAACTAATACCTGCTCCTTTTTGATTAAATCAAGTAAAAATAAACTATCCTTCCCACATAGTGGCAAAAAAAAAAAAAAAGACAAAAAAAGACAACACACTAAGAGTATGTTACAAAGTAAAAAACAACAACAACCAAACAGTAGGAATAAAAAAAATAACTTAAGGTCATCAAGACACACATTCCTACCCTCACACAGCACGCACGCACACTAAAATCACACAGCATGAATGCACTTTAAATCAAAGAACAGACACACAAATTCTAGGGGAGAGAGGCAAACACAGAGACTGAGGCACATCCACTTTCATACAACACACAATGGTTTAAGTGGGAGAAGCAGACGCAGAGATTGAGGCACACCCAATCTCACACAACACGCAACACACAAGGACTAGAGGCAGACACATAGATAACAGCACACCCACTCTCACAAACAAAGGCCTGAGGGACAGAGACAGACACAGAGATAGGGGCACACCCACTCTCACACACACAACAGCCTAAGGGATAGTGACAGACACAGATAGGGTCACACCCACTCTCACACACACAACAGCCTAAGGGATAGTGACAGACACAGATAGGGTCACACCCACTCTCACACACACAACAGCCTAAGGGATAGTGACAGACACAGATAGGGTCACACCCACTCTCACACACACAACAGCCTAAGGGATAGTGACAGACACAGATAGGGTCACACCCACTCTCACACACACAACAGCCTAAGGGATGGAGACAGACACAGAGATAGGGGCACACCCACTCTCTCACACACAACAGCCTTAGGGATGGAGACAAACACAGAGATAGGGGCACACCCACTCTCTCACACACAACAGCCTAAGGGATAGAGACAGACACAGATAGGGTCACACCCACTCTCACACACACAACAGCCTAAGGGATGGAGACAGACACAGATAGGGTCACACCCACTCTCACACACACAACAGCCTAAGGGATAGAGACAGACACAGATAGGGTCACACCCACTCTCACACACACAACAGCCTAAGGGATGGAGACAGACACAGAGATAGGGGCACACCCACTCTCTCACACACAACAGCCTAAGGGATGGAGACAAACACAGAGATAGGGGCACACCCACTCTCACACACAACACACAACAGCCGAAACAATGGAGGCAGACACAGAGATGGGAGCATACCCACTCTCACACACACAACAGCCTAAGGGATGGAGACAAACACAGAGATAGGGGCACACCCACTCTCACACACAACACACAACAGCCGAAACAATGGAGGCAGACACAGAGATGGGAGCATACACACTCTCACACACACAACAGCCTAAGGGATGGAGACAAACACAGAGGTAAGGCCACACCCACTCTCTCTCTCACACACACAACAGCCTAAGGGATGGAAACAGACACAGAGATAGGGGCACACCCAATCTCACACACACAACAGCCTAAGGGATAGAGACAGACACAGAGATATGGACACACCCACTCTCACACACACAACAGCCTAAGGGATGGAGACAGACACAGAGATAGGGGCACACCCACTCTCACACACAACACACAACAGCCGAAACAATGGAGGCAGACACAGAGATAGGAGCATACACACTCTCACACACACTACAGCTTAAGGGATGGAGACAAACACAGAGGTAAGGCCACACCCACTCCCTCACACAACACACAACAGCCGAAACAATGGAGGCAGACACAGAGATAGGAGCATACCCACTCTCACACACACAACAGCCTAAGGGATGGAGACAAACACAGAGATAGGGGCACACCCACTCTCACACACAACACACAACAGCCTAAACAATGGAGGCAGACACAGAGATAGGAGCATACACACTCTCACACACACAACAGCCTAAGGGATGGAGACAAACACAGAGGTAAAGGCACACCCACTCTCTCATACAACACACAACAGCCTAAACAATGGAGGCAGACATAGAGACAGGAGCATACCCACTCTCACACACACAACAGCCTAAGGGATGGAGACAGACACAGAGATATGGACACACCCACTCTCACACACAACACACAACAGCCTAAACAATGGAGGTAGACATAGAGACAGGAGCATACCCACTCTCACACACACAACAGCCTAAGGGATGGAGACAGACACAGAGATATGGACACACCCACTCTCACACACAACACACAACAGCCTAAACAATGGAGGTAGACATAGAGACAGGAGCATACCCACTCTCACACACACAACAGCCTAAGGGATGGAGACAAACACAGAGGTAAGGCCACACCCACTCTCACACAACACACAACAGCCGAAACAATGGAGGCAGACTCAGATATAGGAGCATACCCACTCTCACACACACAACAGCCTAAGGGATGGAGACAAACACAGAGATAGGGGCACACCCACTCTCTCACACAACACACAACAGCCTAAACAATGGAGGCAGACATAGAGACAGGAGCATACCCACTCTCACACACACAACAGCCTAAGGGATGGAGACAAACACAGAGGTAAGGCCACACCCACTCTCTCACACAACACACAACAGCCTAAACAATGGAGGCAGACACAGAGATAGGAGCATACCCACTCTCACACACACAACAGCCTAAGGGATGGAGACAAACACAGAGATAGGGGCACACCCACTCTCACACACAACACACAACAGCCTAAACAATGGAGGCAGACACAGAGATAGGAGCATACACACTCTCACACACACAACAGCCTAAGGGATGGAGACAAACACAGAGATAGGGGCACACCCACTCTCTCATACAACACACAACAGCCTAAACAATGGAGGCAGACACAGAGATAGGAGCATACACACTCTCACACACACAACAGCCTAAGGGATGGAGACAAACACAGAGGTAAAGGCACACCCACTCTCTCATACAACACACAACAGCCTAAACAATGGAGGCAGACACAGAGACAGGAGCATACCCACTCTCACACACAACACACAACAGCCTAAACAATGGAGGCAGACATAGAGACAGGAGCATACCCACTCTCACACACACAACAGCCTAAGGGATGGAGACAAACACAGAGGTAAGGCCACACCCACTCTCACACAACACACAACAGCCTAAACAATGGAGGCAGACACAGAGATAGGAGCATACCCACTCTCACACACACAACAGCCTAAGGGATGGAGACAGACACAGAGATAGGGGCACACCCACTCTCACACACAACACACAACAGCCTAAACAATGGAGGCAGACACAGAGACAGGAGCATACCCACTCTCACACACACAACAGCCTAAGGGATGGAGACAAACACAGAGGTAAGGCCACACCCACTCTCTCACACAACACACAACAGCCTAAACAATGGAGGCAGACACAGAGATAGGGGCACACCCACTCTCTCACACAACACACAACAGCCTAAACAATGGAGGCAGACACAGAGACAGGAGCATACCCACTCTCACACACACAACAGCCTAAGGGATGGAGACAAACACAGAGGTAAGGCCACACCCACTCTCACACACAACACACAACAGCCTAAACAATGGAGGCAGACACAGAGATAGGGGCACACCCACTCTCTCACACAACACACAACAGCCTGAACAATGGAGGCAGACACAGAGACAGGAGCATACACACTCTCACACACACAACAGATAAAGGGATAGAGGCAGACACAGAGACAGGGGCACACCCACTCTCACACAACACAAAAACACCTACGGTGGAGGGCCAGACGCAGAGACTGGGGCACACCCACTCTCACACAACACAAAAGCACAGACGCAGATGCAGAAACCACCAGACCCACCTTCCCGTTTTGGGCGGACCGTGGTGTCTGCGGGTGAGCGTCCAGACACTTCTGGTAGCGTAGCTGATAAACCAAGCAGTCAGTGCACAGATCAACAGAGAAATCTACCCACAGGCACATCTGTCTGGTTTTCCCTAACATGTGCATCA